>NC_089873.1:11887500-12107500 GCF_040182565.1 Anser cygnoides | reverse complement strand
TGTGTTCATGGATAGAAAATGCTTTTCTAAGCAGCTGCTAGTCAGGGACTGCTTGCTGCTTTCCTGTGCCAACCCTTCAATAGCTCTGTAAATATGAAAGGAGGGTTGTGGTCTACTTGTGTGGTATTGATATGCATTTTGTTCTTGTTGCATTTCAAACAGCATTGAACATAAACATTTTTTACATTTTTTTTTGTCAGTCATTTTTCCTTGTGGTAAATTCTTAGACTCTGACATATTTTGAGCTTGCCTTCAGCAATCTGTACACATGTTTCTTATTAGGATCTCCCTTGTTACATCATTTGTTATAACACTGTTTTGCCAAATGTTTGAATTAGGGAAGGCATGCCATTTTAACGTTATTCAGGGATTCTTGCAGAGAAGTAAGGTAAGATATAGATGACATTCTGTTTTGAGCTCATAAGCCCAGACGTTTCTGATTAGGGTTTTCAACAGCTTATAAAACCAAATGGGATTTGATAGAAGCTAGCTATAAAGGAAGTTTTGCAAAACTTCTTAGAAAGATTTGAATCCTTAATTTGTGTGTATTCCCAGCTGAAGTTTCATTGTGTAGGGAAATGAACATGGGGAGCTCTTGCATAACCAGCAAACTCCAATTCTGATTTCAGAGGAACATAATAAAATGAAAATAAATTACATGGTAATAATTGTTTTGGACTGCAGGGCTAGTGCAACTTCCAGGGAGAAAAACAAAAGCTCTGATTCACCATGGTATTACTCCATTTTTATACTGTTTTATCTCTATTGCATTCAAGGAACAGCACTGGCAAAAAAATTAGAATAAGGGCAAAGATGACTCAGGTCGTCATGGCAGAGGTTTATTTCTTATTATATCAAAACATATACAAGAAACCTTTAAAAAATAAGTGCACCTCATTCACTTGACATTTTCCAGTGATAAAGTCACCATCCATCTGAACATATTTTTTCTTATTATATGGTAGATTGTTCAATTACATCCATCAGCGCAATATCTGGAGAAGTAAGGCAGGAAAATATTACTTCTCCTATATGGACTAAGGCAGAGAAATAATTAGAGACTTTTTTAAATTCAGGTGGGAAGAGTAAGGCAGAGATGGGAATGGAAACCACATTTACCCCATCTAGTGCTTTTACACAAGGTTTGCCTGGTTTCTTAAAGATGACCTTCCCCAGTTCTTATGGGATGAATGGCCCAATGCTTCTCCCTGTTCATCCAAAAACATTGCAGATATTCATACATTTTAATGTATACACTCTGCGTGAGCCGTATGCTAACTCTACAGTGCCCACAGTGAAGAATTACCCATGTTAGGAAGTCTAACCTTAATTTCAGTGATTCTTATTTTGTGTCTATGCTATAAGGAACAGTCAGAACAGATGAATAAAGATGAAAGAGATTGAAAAAACATGTCAATTTGCTTGATTTTTGCATTGGCCAGGGTTTTCTCTGCCATTATCCCTCTTGTCCTGCTAGTCAAACTCAGCCACTGCTCAGGGACCAGGTCAGAGTGGGATTCTCCACTCTAGAAGCTGCACTGCTTGAAACTGCATTTCATAAGTATCTAAGACCATTAATTTTGGTAATCATGTCAGTATTCATTGAATGTTTATCTCAGACAACTTTTTTATTCCTGTGTCAATGTTCCAGCCTCCACATGGCTTATTTGCTTTCCCAAATAGATTTTCAGCCCCATCTAGCTCTGCGTGCCCGCTATATCTTTTCCAGGACCAATTCCTAGCTGCCAGTCACCTATAGGTTTTGCCAACCCAATAAAACAAATTTAGCTTTCCTAACCCGAGACAGACCTCTCAATTATTTCCATCCTTTTCTCTGCTGGGTTCAGGGGACATCTACCAAGGAAAGTATCCCAGTATGCCAGCAGAATACCCAGCAAGCTGCTTACTCAGCTGTGGGAAACCACAGCCAGAACAAGCCCTGGTAGGACTCTCAAAAGGACAATATTTTAGAGGAAATACAGTGTGAAATGTCAGATGAGGAGAGAAATATAAAAACTGATCACTGGGAGAAACGATTAGGTCTCTGTCTCTTTCATGGGCTATCTTTCCAATTAAAGCCTGTTGTTATCCTGTCATTTTGCTTTCTTTTTATAGATAGTCAGTCTAATTTTGGTATTGGGGATTAAGCCAGTGCTGGTTTGGAAAGGCTCATATTTTCAATCTGCTCACCCAACACTAATATTTATTTGCTCTTCTGAGAGACAATATTGAAAACAGATATAACTATTTTCAGACGTGTATGCAGAAGTTGTCCCCAAAACTGCTATATTATCAGACTCCAGAACATTCTTTACTGTGCCTGTTTCTATCTGGAACATCACTTTGTGGTTACAGGCTATCATGTACTGGGAATACATTCACCTTGGCCATTATTCCCATGAAGATGAATACAATAGCCCTAATTAAAAATAAACAAATAAATAAATAAAGTCTAAATTTGCTTAGCTTCCCAGAATCCTGTTTGTTTTGTACCTAATCTGGTCCAGCTGCACCATTGACAAAACCTGTATGTGATGCTGAGTGTTTTCTCAAATTATATATATATAAAAAAAATGTCCCAGAAGAAAGCTAGGGGTGGAAACTGCAGGAAAACTGTCCCCAGGAAGACCAGTGGAAGGTTTGCCTTTGTGCTGGGGAACCTGGGAGACCCCAGCAACTTCTCTGTAGCAAAATCATGTTTCATTCTCTTGGAAGCAGAGTTAACGAGAGAATTGGTTTCACTGAAAAACTGCGGTGTCTGGGGAGCTGTTCGTTTGGCATAAAGTTTTTGCTGATTTGCTGCTTCATTTGATTCAAACCAAAATCAGATTTCTGGAAAAATAAGTCTGTGAATTGGAAACTTGTTTCGCATCCAGATTTACTCTGTTGTTGTTGTTGTTGGTTGGTTGGTTGTTTTGTTTTGTTCATACTTTAGTTTTTTTAGGTCCTTAAGTAGTATTAAAGTTAGTCAATAGTCTGGGTAACCAAAGATGAAAGTGTAACTAACTAAACAGTAATACTGAAATGTATAGCTACAGTTTACAAGAAAAGCCTGTACTACGATTTACAAATATGAAGCTCATCAAAAATCTGGATATCAAAAATAATGATAACGTGGCAGATTTCCGAGTCTCTTTCTGGGCCTGTACATTTCAAACTTTCCAAAAACCTTGTAAGGAGTAGGAAATTTCCATTAAAAAAAAAAAAAAAAAAGTAACAATTTCTGAGGATTTCGGAAAAATGCCAAGTATTGTGAGATTTTGATAAAAGCATGGGTGTTAGCACCACCGAGAGCAAGAATAGCTCTCTGCAAACATTGCTGCTCTGACAAAGCCAATGTGATATGTCTCGAGGAATAGCGTCCTTTCTTTTACTATGCTCACATGCTGTACTGACACTTCCAACATTCCTTAATGTACACTGCGTACTCTGTTTTTACACAGTACTTGTTTTGCACCTCACTGTTTTCAGCTCTGCAAAGTAAAATTATCCACATGCAAAGCCAAATTAA
This sequence comes from Anser cygnoides, assembly GCF_040182565.1. Taxonomy (NCBI): domain Eukaryota; kingdom Metazoa; phylum Chordata; class Aves; order Anseriformes; family Anatidae; genus Anser; species Anser cygnoides. The sequence goes on along the minus strand of NC_089873.1, from coordinate 12,103,989 downwards.
ATGACATGGCATAAACAACTGCAATATAATGTCACACTTGTAAGTAGAAATTGCATTAATACTTTATAAACTTGCATGCATGATTTAATAATAAGCAAATAATGACAGGGTATTGTGTGTTTCTCAGGTATGAGTGATCAGATGGAGAAAGTAATACTGAACCACTGCTGAAGACATACTACATCCAACCTAGGTTTTGCTATTTGTATTTACAATGCAAATATTAGATGCGTCAGGAAATATGGCGCATAATCCAGCAGCACATGTCTGGTCCTGGCTTTGCAAGAACTTTTAATAGTACAAATCTGGAGCCTATTTGTTGATGAGTTACCTTGTTTTGGTGTGGTGTCTACATGTAGCTAGGCCCTTGTCCTAGAGTAATGCACCCTTGCCCAGGACACAGTATAGTTACTATGGTATAGTTCTTCAAGACTTTTCTGTGGTCTTCCCTGGCCTTGTCACTAAAGGGTAAGCTGACAAATATAATTATTCTGGAAGATCAAATGTAGCTTAATTAATCTTGAAGCAATTGAGCATTACAAACATTATTCCAGAAGCATAAGGCCTGGAATTGGATATTAGTATAGAGATGTTATGCTGGTTGTCAAGAGCAGCTTATTTCATAGCAGTGGCTATGGCAGTCAGCAACCCTGGTCAGGAAAGACTCATCTATGAGCAACCATTACCTGAACTTTCTGAGTGAGTCAGACAGCAGCCAGTCCTTCAATGACTGCCCCACTCTGATGGTCCCTTATAAAATTGTTTACTTGGGAAACTCTTGCTGCTTCTTATTTCTTTATGAGAGTTTTTTGGGGAAGAGGAATCTAACTCTCATTTAAATCACCTTGTTTGGCTCTTTAGACAATGTTTTATTGTTTTTATGTCTATAGTTGGAACCTCCTATTTCTTCTCAATGCAGCTCAGGAAGCAGTATATTGTAAAGCTAGTAATGAGTAATTTCCTAGGCAAAATAAGTCAGGCTTAGTTACGTGGATCCTGGAATTCTATAGCTTTTTGTTTAACTAGAAAGATGAACGTGAAATATATTGTATGTTGCAGAACTTTCTATAAATCTATTAATGGGATGGTCTACTTACATTTCCCACATTCCAAAAATAAACTCCTTCAGGGCTGAACTTGGCACAAATACCTAAATAAGAATCTTTATGGAAGCAACCTAACCTTTTAACAATACAGACTCACGCCAAAAACTCAGCTGAAATCAATGGGAACAATTCAGCCTGCTGACATCTGTGGAGGTATGTAGAACTATCTCAGGGATACAAGATGAATTCTAATTCTAATCAAGCACATAGGATTGTTTTACTACACTGTTGGTAAAAGAAGTGCAGGTGTTTTAAAATGTAACACTAAGAGGTGAACTTCAGTTTAATAAATGCAAAAAATATATATATTTTATATCTGAAGGTTTGTTTCATTACTTAACCATTTTGGTGTTTGACTTGATGCTAAAGGCTATAATAGTGTGTACAATGAAGGGATTAAAATTCTTGTGTTTCTTTTGAAAACTTATCATACTTTCAAGTGTTTTAGACATCCTTTCCAAAAAGAATTACTTGTGAAATTCATCCCTTGAAAATGACAGCACAGTTGAGCATTTCTTTGCTGAAGTGTTGATATTCTTTAGCAACCAGGCAACTGGCATATCTTGGATCTCTCCAAGTGGGAATTTGTTTACTTTTTAAGCAAGTAATGTAGTCATTAACAACAAACTTGGATATGCAATCAGCAACAACTTGTGTCTTCTGCTATCTTGTTAATGCACATTATTATTCACAGCCTCTTGCAGATCTAAGATACAGCCAGCTTCTGAAAACTAAAGAGGAAAAATGTTGATGCACAGACTAAGAAATTAACATTGAAGTCTGAGAACCTAAGATTCTGCATTGTCTTATATTCTGTGTCAGGGTCATCCTGTAGAGTGGGTGTAGAACACTAATGTTGAGATTCACCAACATTTCACAAGTACTCTGAATTTGTCCAAAACCTTTATGATAATTCCTAGTGCAAATAAGAATCAGATCCTTGACAGTTCTGTTGTAGAACCAAAGAACAGGTTAGACATCCAGTAAGAGACCAGAGTTTCTTTACAACTAAAGATAGAATTTAACTAATTAGCTACTTTGAAATAATAGATATTTAATAATAGATGGTTTAAAATATCTTGATAAAACCTGACCCTGCACAGATGAATAGCATGCATGTGTTTTGCTAGACAAGTCTTCTTTCAGCTAGAGGATGAAAATACATTTTTATTTGCTGCTTTCATAGCTGAGCGATTTGTCTATTAGACTAATAAATAAACAGGAATGAGGAGAAATATAGACAAATATTGGCAGATTTTATGTATTTTCCCTTTTTCTTTTGAAGAGAACAGTCTGCTATTGTTTGTTGATCTAGTATGAGAAGATTGGTATGCTCAAGTTTCCCAGGGAGTAAAACAAAGTTCTTATTTCTCCATCAGAGTGTAACACGCTAGAAGTCAGGCGCTGAGGTGCTCCACAAACTAGTGACAGTTCAAGAAAGGGCCACAGCAAACAAGCAGATAGAGAAACACCAGGTACAATATCAAGGAAAGCCTGCAGCATACATCCTTCCTGGCGTAAGAAGCTTTTCTGGTGCTTTCAAATTTACATTGCTTTGCTTGAAACACCTACATTTTGCCTTTCTAATGCCAAGGTGCCTATGGCTTTCACTGGTTTCACTTTGGCTCCTCTTCTCTCCTTGTAAGGTACAGTGACCTGTCAATATCAAAAGTGCTTGTAGGTCACCTGATTTTTATTGTGGCTCATTGCATGTGGCTGCAAATCTTTTGCACAAGACACAGCATGTTAGAAGTCATCTAATTAACTTCAGCAACTTAAAAATTAGCCATTTGTTCTAAACCAGCTGTAAAATGTAGCAGGTTCCTTAAAGGGCCAATTCATTCCTCTTTGAGACAAATAGTGGAGGATGGGATGTTACTCTCTCCACCTACAAAGTGAATTTAGAAGGCAAGCTTAGGCTGGTTATCTAACTTCAGATGGCTAAACATAACATAACATTCTCTATTTGAGAATTTGAGCCCTTAAAGGCAGTATTTCTCATGGCTCAAGAATCACTTCTCTTCAAACTCAAGAGAAAGAGATACTTCAGGGTTATCCATTCTTTCTAGATGCTTTTATTTTTCTCTGCAGCTAGTTCTAACTTAGAGTTTTCGCTATACACTGATACACCACTCCAAGTCTGCAAATTAGATTTTGGATTCTTTATAGATTTATTCAAAGCAGTGGATTTCCATGGCTTGTTACTCCGGCTTTCAGGTGGTTCCAAGGATTTCTCTGAAAAAAAAAAAAAATCTTACCAAATTTTAGCTGATTCTTTTACTATCTAGGTATGAGTAAGTTCTAATGATCCTAAATCCAATATAAGTGGAAGCACCTGTAAACAAAACAAAAAGAAAAACAAAACTAAAAAAAACAAACAAACAAAAAGATTTTCTTCACTATCCCAGGTATCTGTAGTGTTTGATACTTAGGAAATGTAACTGACAATGGGAAGTAAAATCACTTGTCATTTTATAGTTTCAAAAATCTGTAGGTACTGTTGTGAGCTATTTTCAGTTTATTAAGAGGCTGAAGTTACGTATTTCTCCATATACAATTGACAAGGACTGCAATAGTGGATTTTCTTCCCCTTTTCTTCCCCAACCATGTGTATTCCTCTTCTTCCATAGCAAACTAGCTGACCATGAAAATTTGCAGCCAAGTAGAAAAGGAAGAAATTACTGCCCTCTGCTATGGGAATGGCAAATATACCTGAAAATTAGTTGATCAGCATGCATGTCTGTCAATCAGTGTGTCCCAAATTCAGAAGCAGAAAATGGATGTGCTTCCACCTCCTCTGGTAAGTCACAATGGATGCTGAGTGGGAAATTGGAATACAATGTACTTGTTCAGAGAAAAAGGGGACTAGGAGGTACTTAACTGCAAGAACTAGCCTTCTACTGCTCATATTTCTTTCTTGTTCATGAAAATGATGACTAAGAAACTAAGCAGACAGAACTAATGGAACTATTGGTTCATATGTACTTGAAATTTTGATAGTGAGTTTACATGAACACATGATATCATATATCTGAGAAGAAGGAATCAGAGGTGAAAATAGGTATTACACACTTAAAGGCAATGCATCATATAAAGAAGAAAAGGGAGATGAGAATTTTTATTTTAAAAGTCTCTCTTCTGTTTATCGTAACCCTTCTGAAGTGAATCAGAACATAGTTAAATTGCTGTAGCAGCACAATATAAATAAATGGAGATGTTGCTCTACAGACATGATAAAAAGTTCAGCTACAGAGACAGACAATACTGGCTTGCCTCTGCCATGTTTGAGTTTTAGAGCAAGAAGGGTTAGGAGATTTGAAACCTCATGTTTGACTGCTTGGCCTTTTTGTATCAAAATATTCTCATCACTGAGAGCTGGGACACCTTATTTGCCCTAGCTTAAAACATGGGACAGCTTTTGTATTTCTGCTGAAGATAGGAGCATAGATAGATATTCAACGTTAAGGTAAAATGGTATTCACAGTCATATATGCAGTTCCCATTCTGGACAAGAGTTGGATTAGCTAAAATATTTCACCTTCTACACTGTAGATATAGGCATTGATGGGAAACTCTCAGGAGTTTGATAGGTACTCATAGGAGTACCTATGGTCCTCAGGGTATCACAGGGTCTCTATCATGGATGAAATGCTCAAGACACTGTGCTCTGTTATGCTTTCATATCTTCCACTTAGAACAAAGCTTAGAAGAAATTTCTCAAGGTCAGTCACTTTTTCTTTAAGATAGTATCTGCTCAAGTGGCTGCAGACTAAGAGGGTGAAGGTACCTTCATAGGCTTCTTTCTGAAGAGTTTGTCTCATAACTAGAATACAGACTTCAGAAAGAAACTGAAGAGCCTTTTTGAACAAAAATCTAGCATCTGTGATCTTAACATTTATAAAGACTATATGGATACTCAATAAACACTATTTTTTCACTGTCCTAAATTTGAATGTTCTCTTCTACCAATGGAAAATACTGTTGTATACCTTCTCTTCAAGTGCCTTAGTTTAGAGGGAGACTAAAATTTCAGTATTTTTTTACAGAAGTCATACTACAAAACACATTCTTCTGTCAGTTCTGTATGTTAGTGCTTATAAAGATGAAAGTATCCATGGCAAAAAAAAATAAAAATAAAAGTGCAAGAGAAATTGGGCTTCATTGAAAACAATTTCCATAGCAATCATGCTCTGACAAGAACTATAAAGATAAATATCAGATAGTCCCTTTTTTTACTCTGTTATTTATTTTTTTTTTTTATTTTGTTAAATGAACCCCAGAGGAAGAGAAGGAAAGGAATAGAGACTTGAAGACTTAAATATAAATTAATATTTTTAATCTATGTATATATATCCTGAACAATGAATATTTTCATGGAATGACCAGTAGACCTGCAAAACAGTCTTCCAAATGTTTATCTGTCAAACTGATTCTGTCCCTGCAAGTCTGGAACACTTACATTATTTGCTTTCTTTTTGTCTTTGTCCATTATGAATCACAGATATTAAAGATGAACAAAAAGAATTGAAATAATCTGCTTCATCTCAAGTAACATCAAGATCATTTTCTGCTGTATTTTCTTTCATATTTTTTTTCCAGTGTGCTTATGCTTATACCTGGTGATGGTGATTCTATTATTTCCCTGGTGATGGGGATTCTATTATTTCCCTTTAAAGACTGTTCCACAGACCAATAGGCCTTATAATTATTAAGACTTTTTTTCCTCATATTCAGCCTAAATTATTTTGTTTGTGTCATCTTGTTATTACCTTGTGACATGTCTCCCTCCTTGATATTTATGCACTTCAACTGTTTTTAGATAGTTATCACGTCTCCTCTTCTTGGTTTTCTCTTAGCATACATGAATGGGATATAAAGTGTCTCAGCTCAGCTTGAACTAGAAGAACTCTGGTACTTGTAGTGGGAGGTAATTTAACACTTTAAAGTAATTAATGTGATATTATTAGTGCTTTTAGCCAATGCAGCTACATTATTACAGCATTTACTTAAGCAATATTTCATCTTTTTCCTGCACAGTGTTTTCTCCTGAAAAGAATACCTTCATTCAAAAGATTTCCTTTGAAGATTTATACACTTATATACATTTTAGACAATACTTAAAATGTTTTTTTCTAATTGATCTTAATGATAAATCTTCCAGCATTTATGCAATGTTCATTTTGAACATCTTTGTGCAATTAATTTATCTTAATATATTAAGCCTCAGAACATTTTTTCTCTGTGAGAATTTAAAAATCATCATGTTAGAAGATTCCACTGCTAAAAGAAATGTTGAGATGACATTCAAGACAGAATCTGCCCCTCATCCAGCCTTCCACCGGGTGGGACCTGCAGGCTCAGTGAGAAGGGCCCCTCCAGCAATGCAGAATGCATGTGCAAATTACCACTTTGCCCTTGCAAGCATTGTAGATGTAAGTTTCATTCACATGGAAGGGAAATTTTGAGGACACACTTGGGTTTGGCTGGCAAAGACTACTGTCCAGATAAAGTCTACTGTGCTTAGATGCTTCTGTAAATTACACTGAGTAGGTAGTTTGCAACTCAAGATGTTCAAATACCACTGTAAATCCACCCTTTTGTTCAGCAGTTCCCTTCGGGTACTGCAGAAAAATAGCTTACTGTCGGTGGCCACTATTAGAAGATGGCCTATGGAAATGACAAATGCTAGCTGGTGTCAGGACTACTCACAGCATCAAAATGTTATTGCTTCAAAACTGGGTAAGCAGTTCCCACTGTGAGAAACCTCCATAGGCTTGTTACAATTTCTAAATCGTATTCCTACTGCAGTCTGCTCTGTACAGTGGAGAACTAATTAACTTGCTATTATTAACAATTACTATTATTATGGAGAGTAATGTTAAGCAAGAATCTGTTTGCTTTGTTGTCAGAAGGGTTGTACCCCTGGCATTTTTAATTCAGAGCCTTTTCATCTTGTTATTTGCCTTTCATTTCCTGCTCACAGTACAACATGCCAAGTTCAGTGTTTCTAAAGCCCTCGAAGCCCTCTGACAATATTGAAAGTCCTCTGGCCTGTTGTTTTGCCCTGCAGTCCTGACGCCATAGGTGTACATTACTCCATGAGTTATTGCTCAATTTTAGTATAAAACACAATATTAAATCATCTTCTAAATAATTCTAAAGAATAGCTGTTATTCACAGGCTCAGGTTAAGTACTTTGTGAGTTATATTCATGCCAGATGGGATACAAAAAACTGTTGGGTGATAGTACTTTATTAGTAGAAGAGAAAATATACAACGTATGTAAATAGGATTGGTATCTGAAGGCACTGTAAAGCTTCACAGAATGTATGTAGGTGGGGTGGTTGATCAGGGATACAATAATGTTAAGTGAAAGATAGTCAGAAGAAACTTCCTTAATGATAACAGCAGAAAGAACAGATAAATTTAGCTATGTACACTCTGACACTACAAGAACAGGAAAGAGGAGAGAAAAACTGTCCAGAAAGTGAAATATGCGTGGATTACACGTGTTCTAGTTTCACCTGGGGTTAGTGCTGTTACTTGTGATGGACTACCTGGGGCTGAATGTGTAGGTTAGACATCAGTTCCAGGAGTTTGTTCTCCATTTCATCTGATTATATTAGCATCCATTTCTGGTATGAATTCATGCCCCACATTCTCCACCTCAGCTCAGCTGGAGCACAAGGAAGTGGATGTTTCTGGGGCATATGGAGCAAGTTATTGTTTTCCTTCAGGCTTCAACACTGCACTAGTAATGGCCTATGTGTGGGCATTTCCTCCCATACTCTCTCATTCCTGTTTTCCAAAGTCTGTTTGTACTAGCACGATCTTGTATGTATAGGTCTGTGGGTTACCACTAACATACGGTCAGTCCTTGCCAATTCCAGTGCGTCTGGAATAGACAGGAGAAAGATTTTTTGATGGCATTGCAGGGTGCCTGGCTTCTTAATTTCAGGTTATTTCTTCCCTCAGAAACAGTTCAAGTTTAGAAATGTTAATATAGTCATTTTGGTTACTTCATAGATTTAATTGGTAAGAGCTCTGTCTATTAAACTTTAACTCTTGTTCCTTTAAGGAGCCATTAGGAAACAGATCTTAAAATTTTGTGGCAATGCTAATATGAAGACTGAAGCAAAAGGCTTGTGAATGAAAACAAAAGAAAGAATCCCATCTGATTTCCTGGGAATAGTCACTGCTTTGATTATATAATATTGCCTGTCTTTTAACCCACAAGCTGGATACAACAGAAATACGGCATGCAGAAAAATGTGCCAAATGAGCAAATACAAGTAGTGTTACAATACTACCAAATCCCTCTTGAGGAGGAGGGCGCTATTTCATTGCCCCCATGCAAACTGAATTCAGCTGAGGGTGAGAGACTACACGTCCAAAGCAGTTGCAGCCAACTACACGCCTTACTTGGGAGCCTGCATGAGAAGTACAGTTGCTGAAGAGTCAAAAGGGCAATTCAGACAAATAATCTGGGAGGATGAGGTTGCAAAATGATCATTTCTAACACGGACAAATGTCAGTGCCTCTTTACAGCCTGAGAAGATCTGTAGGCTTTTTCTGGGGGGATGGGAGGCGGTGGGGGTGGTGGGTGATGGGGATGGTGGTGAAGAGTGCTGGACGATATCTCGAATAATAGATGATGTACTCAGGGAGTCTGTAGAGTCCAGTGAATAGGGGCAAGATGTCATGAGTTCAAGGACAGAATGCATATTCTTGGGATATTTAGCAAGTGATTTACCTGTAGCCAAGATTCGAACCAAATAAGCAAAAAAGAAATCTGATAGCATGAAAACATGAACACTTCTCTGGTGATTAACTAGCATTTATCCTGTTCTCTTTTTGAGTCACTATATTCATCTTCTCACTGGTGCTGAACAGGAAAAAATTTTGTTTTCCTTTTAACTACTCTACCTGTAAGTACTGAGAACCAGGGAGTGACTATTATTTGCATGAAAAAAAGCCAGATCAGGGAGAACTGTGCATGATGGAAGGTCACAAAAGGTGAAACTCGGCTTGGAGCTGTCTTCAGAAATACAACACAACATTCACGAGATGCTAGTCTTGTGAAGTGTCTTCTCCAGCAGAAAAGGGCTCCCAGCTTTTTTTTAGACAAACTTTTTCCTGCATGGCACTACAACTGTGTGTGTGCCAAAGACAAGACCACACTCTCGTTGCTGGCAGAAAGGAAAACACAAATGGAGTCAGTGTACTTACTGAGTTCACCCAAATTAATTCTGATATATTTTGGTATGAGATCAAACCCAGGTGTCAAACTTCTGACAGAATTAAAATGTTTCCAGTTAGCTCAGCTGCATTTTGGAACACTAACTCTGAGATGTAATGATGACATAATGATACCATTCTTAACAGTTTCATTTTGGATTGTTTTAAAGAGGGAAAGAGTTGGGTGGACTTACAAGCATCGGGTGAGTACCAGATGTGGCTAGAATAAAGATAACTGCCTGCTAAAGTAATAATGCTTGAAGTTCCATTTAAAAGTATTTCAATACATATCTGCCCAAAGGGGTGAAAAGATTCCTTTTGCAGTTATAAATTTCTCATTCTTACTTCCCTGGAGTATCATAGGAATGATGGAGAACATAATATAGCAATTAGATTCTGCAGCTAAATTCCTCAGCAGAGACGTGTTTGCAACAGGCCAAAAAAAAAAAAAATTTCTACAGCTGAAAAAAAAAAATGTACTGACAAAACCTTGTCTAGAATGTGGATGTTCTCTGTGATATTTTATACAAAAAAATAGTGGAAGACATCCATATAAAGCCCATCAGAATCGCTTGCCAATTTCTGCTACCTGGAACATCCTTCAGTATTTCATCTCAGCTCAGTGCATCTTGACCTGTCTTTGTCTAAAGAGGCACCACTTCAGGGTAATATATTTTAAAAGCTTTTTAAAAATTATTGCCAGTTGTTTGTCATGTTATGCAGGTGGCAAGAAGAATTACATTTAATTATGTAAATCAAGAGTTGCAATTTGGTTAAGGGAAGTGTCTGACACAGCTACTGCTTCGAGAGTCTTAATTGTTGCGTCAATTTGACTTGTTTGTTGAGGCAGCCGAATTTATCCCACTAAGACATACCATATCCATTTTCAATTGCCAATTTCTTAGTTGTATCTTGAGGGGAAAAAAAAAAAAAAACTTTTTAAAACACGAACTGCATTCTGTATGTGAGTTGATTAATTCAGATGGAAGGTGTTATGGAAACTTAAGAAAATATGAGCTCTGACTGACAAAACTTAATAAGATTACTGCTTCAGCATCCTAGTATTCTTCATTTCTTTCTGATTTCTATTTCCTTTTAGAAGATGACCGGAAGAAAAAATGAAAAATATCAAAGGCAAGTAAACCTTGATTTGTCACAATGGATTATTTTGCTTTTATTTAAGACTTTTTAAATTATATATTTAATAATACACAATTATGGCTTTTCTTTCACCTGACCATGTCTTTTCAAGGTTATAGTGTAACATTTTGTGAATATAATGAAATAATATTCAAGACTCTGTGAAATAAAGTCTTCTCCTTCATTTTGAAATAGCTCGTTTGTGAATATTGTTAAAAGGAATTAGTTAAGATATAGTAAAAATGTTTCTGGGTGTCTGGTTATTTAGTTAAATTTGAAAGCATAACAGTGGGAGTTTGATGACTCCTCCTTGTTGTCATTAAACCCTGTATTTTCTATGTAGGTATTGCTTCCCCGAGTGATTTTGCTCTTAGAAATGAGGTCCTGTTATGTCCACTATACTTAAACTGATGACAGGTTCCTGTAAAGTTCAGTGCCCATAAAATGTGTGCTCTGCTGCTACGGGAATACAGCATCATTCTGACATAATGGCAAGTGTACTAGGAACTTTACCTAATATTGATCCCAATAATGAGCCTTGATCCCAATAAACTCTCCAGCAAAATTTCCTCAGACTATCACTCACTATACGTCATCTTTTCATTCATGGCAAAATATTCTTTTAAGACATCCTTCACTTTGGAGAGCTCAAAAATCCTTATTTCCATTAAAAAAAAATATATAGAGAAAGAAAGTATATGATAGGTTAATAATTTTAAATTTGTCATGTATTAAAATGCTGCAAAAACATTTCTATTTAGAATGATCTGACGTACTTTTTTTTTTCTGTCTAAATGAAGTTATATAGTAATGCCAATTTTCAAAAGGGAGGCGAGTTCCTTGCTTTTTGAACAAATTGACTTATATATTTCTTACAAACAGCTCTTTTTAATAAACAGTCAGTGAACCCTAATATCCTTAGAACTACTTGTTAATTTGATGGCATGCAAAAAGAGTGGGGAAAAAAAAAGGAAAGGAACACATCTGAAGGTTGTATATTTCAGTTCAATAGCTATTTTTATTAGCATTTTATTTTAGTATGTATTTCACAAGTCAGGCATTTATTTTCTCACAGAATGTTCATATAAGGACAGAAATGGATGAAAGATTAGAATTGATCTTCAAAGAAAGTGACACAATATTAACATATGAATAGAAATCTAATACATATTTTAGGTCACTGAAGAAAATAAGTAAATGTGAAGTGCTTGAATGATAATGTGCTCCAAAATACTGAGCCCCATGGGGCTCAGCAAGAAGCCTGGACAGCAAATGTATAGGATTTAAAGATGGCTGGGGTGTGTGGGGGGAGTGATATTTTAATTCCTAGAAGCATGAAATATATATATCCAGATTTCCATCTACTCCTAGGGAGTCACTCTTAGGATAAGTCCAAACTAAAGTCCCGATTTTCTGGTTCTACTTTAGACATAGAACATCATGAGAGCAAGATTGCATCAGTTTAGGATGGCAGAGGTCTTACAAGGTAAATCTGCAGGATTTGGACATCATCAAATCCAAACCTAAGCTTGGGTCAAAACTTTGAACCCTCATCTGAAACTTAAATCAGATCTGACCACAATCACTCCCCATCTATCTATAATAAATATAATGAACACAGACAGGAAACCTTTCTCCCACACAAGCTGTCCATACAGTTCAGCAGTGACCTATTACCGCCACAGCTCAACAGAAACATCTAATAGGATTAAAGTCAACATCATTGGCAGGGAGAAAAGGTCATCTAGAACCTGAAAATGTCCAATAAGCACTATGACCTCTCTATTTATGTATTTTGTGCTGCTGCCTGTTGCTACAACTTCTGAACAAATTCCTGGGAAAGTAGATTGGCACCGAAACAAAACCTACAGGAGAGGTGTTAAGTTTCTGGGTTTTTGCCTTTTCCTCATTACTTAGAAATTTTCATGTGGTTGGATCTGGGGAACTTTGGGAAGGGAAGGGTATAGCTTCCTTCTGAGTATTTTTTCTGGAAAAAATTACTGTGGAAATTTTATGAAGCATTTTCTTTTGATTGTTGGTTTCTGGTTTTATGCAAGACCATTTGAAGACTTCTTTGCTAGCTAAAGAATGATCCAGCATGCTTCATAAGCCCATTTTTTTCTCAGAGAAATAGGGAAATAATAATCTGTCTGCTACCCAGCTCTTCATTACATAAAGAATAAATTAGCAACGGGGCAATGACTGGAAAATATTAGATTTTGGGTTATTTTGTATTTAGATTTTTTCAAAGCATACTTGTTTGACCGAAAGCAAAACTAGGTTCTAAAGTATAACTTAGTTCTGTGGAAGAAGAGTTTCCTGGCAATTCTTCCAGCGAGACCAAAAGTAAGAATTTTTATTTATTTATTTATTTATTTGTGAGATATTTCATTTGCAAATCAGATACAATGTTACAGGAGTTAGCGAAGATACTCTGCTTTAAAACAGTGTACACTGGGAAAAACCTGACCCTAGAGGAAAAGTTTTATATTAACATTTTCAGATTACAAATTTATTTCCCGATCTTACTATTGGCATAGGAGGTAGAATCAATGTTTAAGAGCCACGGTCTGCTCTGCACTGCTTTTTCCAGACTGAGCTGAGCTGAACTGAGTGAGGAAGGGGGGTCCCTGGGTGACAAGGAAACATTCAAGTGAGGATGAGCTGTTGCCATCTGGGAGAAGGAGACATCTCCCTAAGCACTCTAGTAAACCCTAGTATCAAGTTATTAATCCCTGCACAAAGATGAACTGGGAATACATTCTCAAATTTCCTTTTTTCACTTTTAAATGAGTCATATTTTTCAGAAAAAGTCAGTCTGAAATGTTCATCCCTGAACCTGTAGGAGAAAGAAGTTGATGGAAGGATTTTAAATAGCACCTGAGGATTTATCCTGGCCCAGGCAGAAATGTTGGTCTTATGAAGACTAACCCTGTACAGGCTGATGATACTAAAAATAAAAATAAAAAAGTAAGAAAAGGGGTTCAGAGTTGCCAGTTGGCTTAGCTTCATGGATTTCAATGGCTTTATCTGCAATAAACCTGGAGTAGCAGTGTGGAATGCAGCTCTCCAGAGAGGACTTAAGCACCTGCTTATAAAGGTGTGGCAGTTTAAGCAATGACATATATATATATATATATATAAGAAACATTCTGAAAATATAATTGGAAGAAGCAAGGAGCACTAGATCCCAGTGCTGGACTGCCTCCTGAATGACCAGCTCCTTGTGCAGAAATGCTTGGAGGAGACTCGGGACAAAACTGAGACCTGAGGCAAAACACAAATGCCTAGTTTGAAGCATGTAGATAGCCCTATTAAAGGAATGAGCGAAGCCCTTGTAGGTTTGATTCTCTGGCACTGCTCATGCACTGAAGGTGCTGGTGTGTTTAAATGACTTCCCTGTGCTGACAACTGAACCTGGCAGGTGAGGACAGAGTGAAATTTACTACCTTCTGACAGTTTTGTGATCCATAACAACTAAATCAGATAGGCTTAGTGAAGTTTACAGTGGACAGACATCCTTCTTAGAAAGCCACCAAGACATTTAGCCATCTTATGGAAAGCCTCATCATACTGTCCAAAAACAAGGTGGGCAGGTCTGCTGCGTGGTTCCCTTAGGGCATGGCAGAAAGGCTTTTATGGGGCTGTGCATGAAAAGATGATTGTGGCTATCTTCATTTTTCTGGGTGTAGAAGAGGTTTGCTGATTTAGCATTTTTCCTGAATGTTAATTTGATTAAAAGAATAAAAAAATAACTATTAAAAGCCAGTATATATTCCCTAAATTTGTGCTGTCTGCAATAACAAGAAACATGCTTTTAATTTTCCTTACAGTTTTCTTAAACTTTTTATATAGCAATTGGGGCATACTCATAAAAATCTATCAGGCTTATTCCCTTATGCATGTTATTGCTAGTTCATTTTCCATCTTCCAAATGTTCAGAAATGTCAGTTTTCAATAAAATCTTCTTAGCTGGAAATTGGAATTCAGTTATGGCAATACACTCCTAAGTCAAAAAGTGAGCCAAACAATTTTCACTGCATTCTCTCTGCTCAGTCACAGTTTTACAATTCTGGAATTTAGCACAAAAATAAATAAATAAATAAATAAAAAGAGCTGTGAATAAGAGATTTTTGCCTTCTTTTCATCTTCTAAATTATCTGAAATATTTACCTACAAAATTGCTGTTGTCCTCTTCCCATAGTACAACATGGTTTGAGATTCAGCCACCTGAATATGAATCTAGTGACTGAATCTGTTATGTCCATATTTGTGGGTTGACATTTTTCTCTGTGAATACTGGGTAGGATTTTCTTATTATAGTGGTCTGAACTGTGGAGTAATGGTGATATATAAACAGAACTATATAAACTCTGATTATTTTTCACAATTTTGTGCAGCATGAAAATTGAAATGTAAATGAGTGGTTCTCCCAGCTGAAAGAAGAGAACATTTACTACTGTACTGCTGACAACAGACCTGTGGGAACATCCCTGCAGGAATTAAAAAGACAGTTCACAGCAGAACAAATGAGAGAGACAAGAAAAACAAGGTTCAGAGATAAGAATAAGAATCCTGTTAAGTGATTTAAATTTAAAAATCTGAAGCTGAGTGAGCAATAAAAATGAATTTCTTCATTTCCCCCCTTTGCACCCCCACCCCTCCCCCACCCCCCTGGTTATTGTCAAATAATGTAAAAATAAATGATGAGATGGATTCTTAATGTCTTGGAGAGATGTACGCAGGAGAAACAGCAGCAATACAAATAATTATTTGAAAATTCTTGTAAGTTTTTACACTTTTACATACAGGATGGAAACCCTCTGACCAAAGACTATGTTTAATTGAATTTATTTTGTAGCTGTTATTACAAATTGTATGGAGAAATAACTGGTTAATGCACACACACACACACACAAATAAAATAGCTTTCTAATGCAAGGTTGAATCCTGCCACGTGTGTGTGAAAAATAAGAACTTGCATTGCGTCTTATTTGTCTTATATAGCTCAGAAAACTTGCTAGATCAGCTATGTGCACACAACTTTTTGAAAGTGTGTTTCTATAACGATAAAAGAACATTTAAATTGTTTATTTTCTGATGGCAACAGTTATACAGCAACATGGTGAATATCTCACTCCTGACGTTCACTGAGGAATCACTGAAGTTCATCCAGTTCTTGAAATGTGATTTCCCACCCTAACATCCCGACTTGCACTGTTTATCCTTCTACCCTGACAGTATTTGCTTTTTCATCTGTACAAAACACAAAGCATTGGATCTGTGCATTAAAGTCACTTGGGTTAGGATTTCCACAAGGGGGTTGCTCCTCAAGCAGTAGTTACATGTAGAATCATTTTGTTGTTCTCTTAGTCTGCTGCTTGACTTCAGTTTGTCAGTGAAAGTTTAATTTACTAATCAATCAAAGAAGGTATGTTAATGACTTTATTTACTTCTCAGAGTGAAATTGTGTTGATTGCTTTGATCTCATAACAATCACTAAACAAGCAGGTGCTTTAGTTCTGTTTTAACTTAATAAAATGAAATGTAGACTTCTAAGTCTTTTACTTGACAGTTTATAATACCAGAGATTTATTTATTTATTTATAAGCTTTTACCTTCAATAGTTTGGTGACTAAAAATTCCATCCAGGGAACTGGAAATCATGTTGATGTGGTTCCTGCTTTGCCTTCTGATCTGCTGGGTGACTACATGAGTCACTTGAGCCCTAAGCTGCACCTCTTGTTGCTGATTTGAATGTTGTGTTACCACAGTATAAATCCCACTGAGTCCAAAAGAGCTGCCTCCAGGGAATAATATATTACTACTGAGACTACACATGCAGATAATTCAGATGATTGAAATATAAATGATACTATCTAACTTTGGCCAACTTCAACAATTTCTGACTATCTGTAAAGCAGATAATAACTGATCAGATCTATAAAAGACCAGGTATGAAAAATTAATTTTAATTTATTATGATGAATTCCTTGAAACTTTAAATCTTTTTGTTTGTTTCTTTCTTTCTTTTGTTCATCTATATAGGAAAGAAGTGGGATATCTTTCCATCAGAAATTTCTCTTATCTAATTCCTTTTTCAACTGTTCTCGATTAAAATGTTCATAATAGGAAATTTCCAGCATTTCAGATTATTACCAAAGGAGGCTGAGATGAGTTGCCCAGCTCATTAGGGTAAGATAGAAATATAATTCTCTCTGTTGTTTTATCTCAGTTTGGAGGAAGAGTTGTCGTCTGAACATATTGATCTATCAGAGTAACCTCTGCAGTTGAGGAAACCAGTCAATTGTTCTCTGTGTGTTCTCTTGGTTACAGATTGAAATGTTTCCTGGAATATTTTAGAACAACAGCTGATTTACTTTAAAGAATATAATGGAAACAGCCCCTGAGTTGGTTAGATATACCTTTCCATCCTTATTCTCACCTATGACTAATATTCCCCTCTGTCATAAACATCCTTTATGACACAAAGTACTGACAGAGAGATTGGAGACCTGAGCAGAAGATTTCAGTTTATGTGAGACTAGGTGCAACATTTTTATTTTGATCAACAACAAGATTTATTATTGCTCAAGGAGAATATTTACCTTGGCATCTCTTCAGTTAGTATTTAGCTCTTGGTTCAATAAATCTAGGTATTCACTTATTCAGAAATCAATAGCAACTTAATTGGTATTGGCAGAACATGCAGTAAAAACCTTTTCAAGCTGATAATTGAGTGTTAGTTACTAAATATGATTAAAAATATGTACTTCATAGTATAGACCTGATGCAGTTATGACAAAGATTATCTTGTTATGTATGATCAGAGAATTTGGGGGTATGGAGCCACTTTTGTGTTGTGAGTAGAAAAAATGCTAAAAAATGGACACCCATCTGCAGTACTTGTTTAGGATTTGTTTCTTTTCTTCTATTTGTTTAGAATAGAAGAAAAATATTTCAGTGAATTAGTAACATGTTTCTAATTCCCAATAAAAATGATTACATGGTAATTATATAATGGTAAATGAGTACATAAACAATATTTCAGATTAGCACAGAAACTTCTATCTCTCTGCCTAGAAATGTGTTAAGTATAAGCACAATTTGAAAATGTTTTGGTTTTGTTTTTAATCTTTGTTTATTCTTCATGTACCGAGTGTACTAAGGGCATTGATCCACATCTGTAGATAACATGGTAATGTGACTGACACTAACAATATCCTCTTCATCTTCTGGGGTAGCACAATGCCACGGTCCTAGCCACAGGGAGTGAAGTGGGATCTGACCAGCTCTTGCTATTCCCATGCTCATAACCAGCAACTACATGATGCAAATGCATAACCAGCAAATGCACGATTCAGTTGTACTGAATTTAAATAACATAGCCAGAGTACTTCACCTACCTTCAGAACTGGAGGAGTACTGGACTGTGATACACAGAGAATTCTCAGTGTATCACAACAAACACAAAATACACTCAGTATTTTGCATTCTTCTTCAGACCTAGTATCAAAATATCTTCCCCGTCTTTGAAACTGAGGCTCTCCATGAAAATGACACAGCCAATAATGACTTGAATAAGAGAGATTTATTATACAATTTCCAATTTCTGCTCATCAACAGAAAATTATTTACTTCTTTACTTATTATTACTTCCGCTTTCTGGAAATGTCTTTCAGCTAGGCTGCTTTTAATATGCTGTAAACATGGTCATGCTCACCATGAGGTTGGCAGATATTTGGGTACCTCGCTATGACCATAAAGAGTCCAGTAAGATCTGCCTGGTACTTCTGGAAGGCTGTCCTGTGCAGCAGTGACTGACTCAGCCCTAATGAGCACCAGGATCCAGCACTCCTGCTAGGAATAACAGGAACATAATTTGTCCTGCACAGAAACAGAGAAGGATAGCAGTGCTTGCATCTGTTTCTGTATGTGACCTGCTGTTTGACAAATATTTGTTTAATTTCTTGTGTATTCTCAGATTGATTAGGAAATAAAAAGGAGAAACGAGAACTTTTCTTGGGCCTGTATGATAGCCGATATCCCAAATTTAATGAGTATTAAGGGATAGTTCCAAATTAATAGCAAAGTGGGAATTAATCCTGATACCAGATGTTAGGAACTCCTACATGGCAAAAACACATCAGTCTTTGTATGGCTTTTGTGCCAGCTTCATGAGTTAGCACATGTTTAACTAATAGTTAAACAGGTGGGAACAGGCTGATTCAAGAAGAAACAAGAATTTTGTTATATTTAGATAAGTTAATATATATATTAAGGCACATAAACATCACTTTTATAAATAGAAAACGATGCCTAGTGTTATTAATTAGTATGATGGATATATGAGCATGCATGTATGTATAGTATTTTTCTTTTGCGATGACAAGAAATTTCTGAATTCAGGCTGTCAATGCTGAACACGTAATGAAACTGGCCAAGTCAAGATCTGACAACTCTGTGACCCTTATGGTGGTCCTAAACCTAATTGTTAATGCTGAAGTGATGCAAACGGAATATCTAACAAATAGGATAGTATGTTTCAGGAATCATGTCGAAATGCATGTGTAGTTGGAGTTTCCAAGTGAATGTGTACCTAACACAGTGGTGGGGATAAAGGAGCATGTCCAAGAGACAGGTTTTCCTGCAGTTCTTTTTCAAAGATAAATTTTCATGTATCCATTGTTCTTATCCAGACAATAGGGCTGCAAGTATAAGGGAAATAACCTTTATAGTGGGTTTTGCCCCTTTAAGCTGTAGTTTTAGTGAGATTTAGTCTACTTAAATCTTGCCTAAATTTAAGGACTTATAAAATCCCCTAAAGTCCTAACAGCAAACTTGTCCGTATACTCTTCAGGGATGCTTGCCCCCATAGGTGACTATAATCATAACATCCCCTTCTGTTTAGCTGAAATGGTTCCTAGATGCCTAAGTATTGTTGTTCAGTTGTATGGAATAATAGGAGTAAGACGAGTTCCCATACCCTGCCTGAGGGCTATGTGCAGTCACATGGACACCCATGTCTGGCAGAGAAAGAGCCATTATTACAATGGTCAGCACTGCAATTAGTAATGATTCTACCTTCCTCTTCCTCTCTCCCTGGCCACTTTTTATATTATTTGCAAAATATTTTGATAAGTAAGAATTGTCTACCAAGAAATTGGGTTCTGTACCTATGCATCAGGGAGCCTTGATTTTACATTCCAGGATATTTTGTGTTTCACTTCTGTTGTACAAAAATACAGTATTCTCATAATAACTGACAGTTTTCTGTGACAGTTTGCTGGGATGAACTTAATTAAAGAGTGGGTATTTAGCTGGCTTATCATTAACAGTCAACAGAAGGAAGAGGCTTATGTAGCATGGTAAAGTAAAAGCTAGCTGGCTACGTTGAGGAATAGGGAGGACAAACTCCATTCATCATCCTCTAAATAGCTCAACAAATGTAGCATGTGAGGATGCAGCAGGCGTTTTAAGACCAGGTGGAATGACAAGTGATGGCCAAAATGGCATCAGTTGGCTGATAGGAGTTCAAAAGTTTAGACAAATGGCACTGAATGGGTTATAGTTACCCAATGTGACACTTAATGGTATTACCATTGCATCTCTGAAACCACGTTTCCAGGGCTTGGTGCATAACACCTGGCATCTCAACCACCCCTGCTCTTCTCCCTCTCATGACACTCACCAGCTTGGTAACGATGGTGAGCAGAAGCCTTTCAGTACATGGCTGAGCAGTTTCTGCAACTGGATGTAATTACCTCTACTCCTTTGGGAGGGGGTTCCAAACCATGCTATGGCTACATTTGTTTAAATCTGACATTTTAATTTTATGCATTCCAACTGGTAGAGCAATCTGTCCAGGACATTTCTTAGATGGGAGACATGGGAATGGCATGTTCTGCTAGCACTAACGTTGGAGCAAATCAGTCTGCAGCAGTGGGGAAGATTCCAGGTACTTGACAGCTGAACTCCTCACACTATATTAGATATGTCATAGAGTTGTCATTTTTGATGCAAATCTTTCATTGTACTTTTGGGGCTAAAGTCAGATTTTGTTATAGAAATAGAATTCCTGTTTTCAGCAAATTTCTTCAAATGGGAAGTGCAATAACGTGAATTATCCTTAACTGCTCTGTCAGATGTTGGAAAGGAATATTGATGGCATAAGAAAATGCCATTTCTCATACACATCTAAATTTCACCGAAGTCCAAGCAGTAAATAACCTATCTCCAAAAGAGACTTTGAGGTGCCTGAGTTCATTATGTGTTTCCCCATTCAACCTGGAATTTTTCTGAGCATGTGATTTCATTTAGCCATTCAGCCAGCTCTACAAGCTCTGGAGAAGGTATTTCCTGCCTACAGGGTAACCACACCACGTGTCAGCCAACAGCCATTTGAAATCTTCAGTGTCTGTCTGGTTGCATTGATCTTCGTAGTAATCTGTCCTCTGAATAACAGTCCTCTGGCTGGACTGTGTTACCAGAAGTGGCCATACAGCTTATGTTACACTTTCATGGGTTATAACCAGCATATAACTCTGGCAAGAAGGTCTGGAACCAATCCCAATGGATAATAATAATAATAATAATAATAATAATAATAATACCATGAAGCTAGATCCCCGTTGTTGCCTGGTCTCCTTCTAGACATTTAGGTCCTGCTTCTTGACTGGCAGTGGTTTGGGTTTAACAGGAGGGGGACAAAGCAAGCTGATGCAAGAGAGCATGTGCTCCTGGAATGATATTCAGTGCTGTGGATGCAGCCACATGCAGGGTTTTAACTTCTTGGGTCACTGCTGTAATTACTGGATTATTATGCAGTAATCAAAGCAGCAGTGCTGGTCCATTACATTCTCATCCTTAGAAGACGGATGAGTACTCTGGAGGCCAAGTGGATGAACTACCTCAACATTTCTTGCTGATTTCTTGTACTCTATATGGGCACTTCACATTAGACTAAGTGACTTTACAGGTTTTCAGCATCACTAGTGAGAGCACAGAAATCTGAGATAGATAGTTTAGGTATCATGGACTGTCCCTATAGCCCAGGTGTTTACCATTCTGGTGAGGAAATATTTATGTTAGGATATTCTGTGGATGAGTGGGACTCTGCTTGGAAGGGATGTGACCAGTGAGCTCATACATGTGTGCGTCCCAGGAAACAGAGCCTTAACTTTGTTTTAAGGAAGGTATCCTCCACAGGATGGTGAGACAGTCATGAAGCCACCATACCGTCAAATACCCAAGTTGGACCTCTGTATGTCCCTCCTGACATCACAGAAAGCAGATAGGACCAGGGAAATGGTGTCTCCTAATCCTCAAAATCACCTCTTCTGCTGAAGCCCTCTAGAAGCACTCACACAGGTGTGGTTGGGTACTGCTGGGATTTTTCTGTTTAAAACAATGGTGTCTGTATTCTGCTGTGGTTTGCATATAGCTCTCACCTCTGCACTACTAAAGCCTTTCAAATGTGCTGCAAGCAACACGACTATAGACTGCCATGCGCAGTTCTTTTTATCCCCAAGGAGAAATTTTGCAGGTTTCTTTGAAAGTTATTTAATAAATAATATGTAAACTGTGCATATTTCTGTATGTTTGAAAAAAATGCTGAAAGGTGTGTTTAGAAGAAGAAAAGAGTGGGGTTTCTGACAGTGCCATTACATGGCTGTGCTGCAGCCCAGGATTTCCTGGGCAAATCCTGTGGTACCTGCAGCAGCAGGGCCACACGGCACAGCCCCCTGCCAAAAGTTTGCAAGGACATGGGAGCCCTCAGAACACAAGGCTGAGATTAATACGGTGAATACATCACTCAGCAGCAAAAAAAAACTTTGAAGCTATTGTTAAGCAAAATTCTTTCGCTAGTTTTAGGTGTTGAAGATGCCAGCATTCTGGAAACAGCCCTACACAGCATGGTCTGTGAGGAATAATAATTCAGGTGAAATCTGAGCTTTCCAAGCAGCAAAACGTTGAAATGGCAGGTTTAACAACAGAGGAAGTGTTGAAATAACACAGTTTCAACATCTTTCCTGTCACCATCCTGAATACCTGCCATGTGAAGATAACAGCTTTTTCCGAGACATTTGTGAAGATCTCTGGTTGTAGTCTTCCCTTATGGAGCAGGGAAAAAAAGTGTGATAGTGGCAGTTTTTAAATTTGTAGTGAAATCTGTTCTGGTGAAAAGCACCTGACCAGCAGAACAGGAGATGAAAGTCTCTTGTAAGAAGACAGTACGGTTTTGTTGCTGAGGCAACAGTGGTACATGGGAAATGTAGATTCAACTTTTGACTCTAGCACAGATTTTCTGTGTATCCTTGCGATCAGTTAGGCATTGATTTAGAAAAGCAACTTGATTTTCTGATGGTGTGACTGATAGTAAGCGTGTTTAAAGATGTGCTGAAATACAGGTCTTTATCCTGTTCAGGTACTTTGTCTATTTTGTTTGTAAGCTATATAAGTGCCTCACAATAAGAACTGCCTCTCACTGTGTTTTTGTGCAAATGCCTAAAACAAAACAGGTCCATGGTCAGGTCTAAGGATGCTATCATAACACATGAGTTAATAGTAGCAATAAAAACACATAAAAGTCACTAAAGTTAACAGGAAAAAAAAAAAAAAAAAAAACCTCCCATGTCCCTTTAGGTGTTTGATTTTTCCCCTGAAAAGCTAAATTACACAATGAAAATTCCACTGAATATGAGTTTGAACAAGACTTAATGTCTCGTTTGTCACCATACCAAGAGCAGCATAGGTGTCAAGGTCCATTGGATCAGGCCCTCCTGCTGCCAGAGCTTTGCCTGCTTGGAGCAGTCATGTGCTTGAGGGGGTTGGAAGCTGTGTTTCCATGGTTATGTAGCTCCCGACTTTCTTTTAATAACCCAGACAAGAGATTTGTTAATGTTCACTACTTATAATGGGAAGTTATAGAAAAAGAGATAACTCTCATGGGCTTTGGATTTTGTTCTTCTGCACTTTGCAAAGAAGAAATATCAGGTGAAAAGCCAGCAACGATTAAATTACACAAGTCAGGAGCTACCTGAAAACAGCAAAATATGGCTCTAATGCCATTGCTTATGAATGGCTCAAAAGTCAAAGCACAATGCGACTGGTACTGTGGTAAATGAAGCTATGACAGCCTAAAGCATTTACCTTTAGTGGCAAATTAGTGAAAAGCACCATGATATGTGAAGTGTTCTTATTGCAGTTATTGGTCCGTTCTTTGTCCATTCTTTGTCTGTTCTTGCATACAGTCCAAATAAAAATAGAAACGATACTTATGAATATGTTGAAAGAGGTTTTTTTTTCATCTTCTAGTCTTCTATGCATTCTATCTACGAATTCAGCATGAAGGTTTGCCAAGATCCTCATTTTCTGTGTCTGACTGAACAGTAATTGATGTTAGTGATCAGAACATGAGATTACCAATATGGCTGTATTGGCTTTTAAAAGCAGTGCAGCAGGGTGAATGATTCAATACTAATATCAATTACCTTTTCTATGCTAAAAGGGCAGCTACAAAGGAAATAAACCTGCCTTGTGTATATACCGTAATTTGCAATCTGTTGAGGAAAGATGTATTCTCAAGGTCTGAAAATCTATTTTAAAATAAGGGTGAAAAATTAATACAAATAAGTTAACATCATTTATGATTCTAGACCAGAAATATTCTTGTATGAGAAGCCTTAAGGGACATGGAAATACATTCTGAAAAAAATTAATGCAGTACCTGTCAAAGTTCATGGTAGCCGATGGCAAGAATGGGACTTAGAAGATCTGTTTTACACTATCAATGCCATTATGTTCCCTGGTGATCTTAAGGATGTCAGGTTCACAGTTTTTCCCTTGATTTTTCAAAGGAACTGAAGAAAGTATAACTTAAGCTAGAGTTATTCAGCAACTTTGAGAATCAAACCTGCCTTCATGTAGAGTTACAAATCAAATTTGAAAATTATACTTCATGTATCTAATTTTAGGCAGCCACATTTAACCTTATTTCCTATATGACTGGAGTTTCTCCAATAGTGATGAGCAATGATGGTCAATAATGGGTCACTTTCAAGTGTAACCTACAGATATTCCTATAGTGCTCTGATGTGTTTGTATACAAAGAGTTACAGAAGTACAAAATAGGTTTCGATTTCTTAACTGCTTCAAACTGCTTTATCATAACATTAAAGGAATACAGGGAATTTAAGCAATTCTGTTAGGATTTTATTTGATTATTCACTTAAGAAAGAGCCTAATTTATAGCACATATGCTGTATCATTAAAATTAATGGTTTTAATAATAGCTTTAAGTATTAGTGACCATCTGCAGCACTTACAGAAGTGGGGAGAATACCTGAATGCAGGAAAGAAGTTGCCATCTTAAAGACATATTTTAGTATCTGATATAAAATGACCATTACTAGAGCCTAGATTAAAAGTTGCTGAAACTGTCTTCAGTAGAAATGGAAATTTTTTCATTACATTTAGCAGATTAAAAGAAATAGATCTTCAAATGTTGATTCACAAATAGCTACTTGTGTGTCATGTTCTTGTCTTAAATCTTTTTTAAAAAAAGAATATTATTTCACTGAAAGACAAACTACAGTTACCAGTATTCACATGTGATCACTGAAAATGTTAGGAATGTCCTTAGAATGATTACAGTGTCTTAGTCTTTAGTGCTAAAAGGAAATCAATAATCTCATTTGTGTGATACTGAGACATTACACATTGTCATTCAATGTCTCATTCATCATTTTAATACCTGCTACTTCCAGACCTATATGCTATCTGAACCTGTACAGAATTTAAAAATAATGCCTCAGGGCAGGACCTAATCTACTTTTCTATGATCCAGGGATGCCATATCAACAATCATGTACTTAGAACAGTAACATTTTAGTCAATAACTCAGCTCTGCAGTTGTGAAACCTTAAATATACAGCATTATTTCTATAAAGGATAAAATTCTGCTTGAAAGAAACTTTGAATTTGTAAGGTTTCTGTTTCTGGTTGTGTTTGCTGGTTTTAAGAGTGCATAAATGATAAACTAAATTGGGGAAGAAATGATTATATGTCAAGTTACATGACAAGTACACTACAAAATGTCACAACTTCTGAAGATCGGACGGATCAAGAGCTAAGGAAAGGAATAAAGGCATCTCTGGTTTGCAGTTTCAGATAGATACACAGATACATCTATGAAAGTAATTGCTTTTGAGTCCAGTAACTAATGTCCATTCCTTCTAGCTCCTGGCTGGAGCTGAGCTGGTGATCCAAATGAGGAACTTGTAAGGTGCTCTGAGGTCAGATGGGATTTATGAGATATGCCTGTCTCCTGTGGTACCTAACAGGTTTATGTGGCTGTTTACTGATGCAATTCTTATTGGCACCACTTTGAATTTCTCAGAGAATAAGGAGACAATGAACATAAACCTTAGAACATTACAGTGCTCAGCACTATGGTGACCATTTTAGTTTATTTTTCCTGGGAACATGCAGCACACTTAATGAAACCTCTCAATCCTCGTTAAAAAAAAAAAAAAAAAAAATCCCATTTCATGAGATGTTTTAATTACTTCTTCAAGTTTTCAAGTACAAGTATGGAGCTTTAGTCCTGAAGCAAAAGATAACACTTACCTCTTTGAAGGGGACCAGAAGTAGACTAATGAGTGAAGAGGACATCATTTTACTAAGAGAGAACTGTTGACTGAGCTGCTCTGAGAGAAGAATCATTCTCTCAGGACAACTTCTGCCAAGCTTTTAAGTACTGATCAACACTGAAGATTTGAGTTCAATAAGACGTTGCATATGCTTAAACCAAGATTTTTTTAATTATGTAGTTGAGTGGAGTCAAGAATACTTTTTAATTAATAGCATAGTGAAGAGCTTAAGTGAAGCATAAGAAATATTTTCTACTAGTCTAGGAGGATCTTGAACAACAGATACAGAAGCCAATGTAATGTCCTGAAATCCAAACAGAAAATGGTACAAATTATAGACTTGTAGAGGGTTTACGTGTACTTGACAAAGAAATTTATTTTTTCAGTTGGGAGAAATTGATGATGATTTCAGAGAAAATAAATGTCAATTTGTAAAATAACATTTTACTCATCTCAGTCACAATAGACTTAATCAGACTATTCAAAGAGCTCATGCAGTTCATAAAGCTCTGTTCTTTCTCTTGCGGAAAGGATGATTCTGGTGTTTTTAGCAAATAGAAGGTATTGGAAAAATGTTAGAAATTAATCACAATATACAATGACACACAATTTGGCAATTTTTATTGTGATTTTTTTTTTAATTACAAAAACAATTTATTTGAATTTTTGAAAAATTCAATCTGAACCAAAAAAAGATAGGAAAAAAAACTCCCATTTTGTTAGTCTTTGTTTGGTGGAAAATGAAATTCTAAAGTGCATCTGAAGTTCATCAAAAATTGCATTTTTTCTGGCAATATTTTCCTGTTAAACATGCTTTTTCTGTAGCAGGAGAATATCAAATATTTAATATCAAACCAATTTGATCATCTTCCTCTCTCTCCCCCAGCATAGTTAGAGAAAGATCCAGCTGTGTAAAACCATTAATGACACATATATCTCTATATAGTTTCCCTATGTCAGTTCTGCAGAATGATTTCTCTCATATCACAGTGATTTCCCCTCATTCTGAGAGGCCACGACCATTCATGGTCCCTTTAGTGTTTCATAGGCAACATTGTCAAGCTAAGAGCTGTCCTGGACACAAAACAAGGCTGGATAGAAATTTTAATTTAGTCATTGTGAGCCGTTTAATTTCCTAATGTATGCATATTGATTTAAAAGCTCATTATGTAGGTTTACAGGTGTCTCAAATTTGTGTCTCCAGGTTCACTTTTTATCAGTTCTGGTTGTCTTACATAAGCAAAATTTAACTGAATGACTTTTGGTTTACATCACAGTAACCCTCTCATTCAAAATAAATAAATAAATAATACATATTGTTGTTTTTCATGACTAACATAACTAAAGTGCTTGCATCTTATTTTTGAGCTTTTGCTGGAGCAGCTGGGAGTGTTCTGTCTTCTCTGCTCTGTCCCAAAGCCAGAACATTGCTTATGGCCATGGTTCTGTTGGTAATGGAGCTGATTTAAGAAGAGCCCAGCTATGTTCATTCTTTTCTCATAGCAATTTTCATGATAGCAGCATCACTTTTGCAGAGCTTGTGGTGGGCAAGATCAGGTATTAATAACCAGATGAGGAAAAAACAATTGGTTTTCATTGGCTGGTCGTATTGGTTTTACTTGGCAAGGTTTTGGTAGCAAGGGGGCTGCAGGGCTCTGTGAGCAGAGCCCAGCAGCTGCCCCATGTCAGGTCAGAGCCAGCTCCAGATGGCTACAAAAGGGACCTGCCGCTGGCCAGAGCCAAGCCAATAAGCAATGCTGTTTACACCTCTGGGAGAGCGGATTTTAGAGGGGAAAAAAAAAAACAAAAACAAAAACAAAAAACCTGCAGAACAACAGCAGCTAGGGGAGCAAGGAGTGAGAACCAGCCCTGCAGCCACCAAGTGCAGCAGGAAGGCAGGAGGTGCTCCAGGCACGCAGCAGCAGTTCCCCTGCGGCCTGTGGAGAGGCCCCTGGTGGAGCAGGCTGTCCCCCTGCAGCCCATGGGTCCCACACGGAGCAGATCTCCACGCTGCAGCCCGTGGAGGAGCCCCCGGTGGAGCAGGTGGATGTGGCCTGGAGGAGGCTGCGGCCCATGGAGAGCCCCCGCAGGAGCAGGCCCCGGGCTGGAGCTGCAGCCCGTGGAGAGGAGCCCACGCAGGAGCAGGGGGTCTGGGGGGAGCTGCCGCCCGTGGGGGACCCGTGCTGGAGCAGTTTGCTCCTGGGGGATGGACCCCATGGTACGGAGCCGTGTGGGAGCAGTTCTTGAAGAGCTGCTGACTGTGGGCAGCCCCTGCAGAATCAGTTCGGGAAGGATGGCATCCTGTGGGAGGGACCCCACGGGGAGCAGGGGCAGGGAGTGACTGTGAAGGAGAAGCAGATGACAAAGTGTTAGGGACTGACCACAGCCTGCATTCCCCATTCCCCTGCACTGCTCAGGGGGAGGAGGTAGAAGAGGGTGGATGGGGGGAAGGTGTCTTTAGTTTACTTTTAGTTTCTCACTGCTCTAGTCTGCTCGTGATAGGTAATAAATTATATTAATCTCCCTATGTTGAGTCTGTTTTGCCTGTGATGATAATTGTTGGGTGATCTCCCTGCCCTTATCTCAACCCCTTAGCTCTTTCCATTGTATTTTCTCCCCCTTTCCTGTGGAGGAAGGGGAGTGAGAGAGCCATTGTGGTGGAGTTCAGCTACCCAGTGGGGTAAAACCACCACATTGGTTGATGTTCTTTTTTGTTTCCCTGTTGTTTGTTTGTGGTTGTTGTTGTTGTTGTTGATTTGTTTGTTTGTTTGTTTCCTCAGAGTTATTTTGGCTGTGGCTCCACTCCATCAGCAGGGTCATTGTCCTTTTCACAAATTGGTGAGCAAGCAAAACAGAGGAGGAGGCACTGTTACACTCAAAATCTTTTTTATGAGAAAAGAGGAATCACATTACATATATGTAAAGCCAAGAATATATTGTTAGTGTAATAGAAATCTTAACAGAATCATTTAAGAATCATTATTGGTCTAGATCTATTTGTTAGACTTAAAAAAAAAAAAAAAAGAGAGAGAGAATAATGATGCAATTAGCATTACTATTAAAGCACTTCTATACAGAAAAAGTCTTAATAATATCAATAGTACAACTAAAATATTAACACATAGGTCTTAGTTTTCTGTGCCTTTGCTGGGGAATGCTTACCCTTCCATTTCATCTGTGGTCTTAAAGTCAATAGCTTTGGGCAGCCACGGAGGACAAGACTATAAGTCATCAGCCTCCGCAGTCTTTTGTTGGCAAGAATCTGATGTTGATATTGCTGGTTTCTTCTTCCTTACTCTACTCATTTTTATATATATGCTATCACACATTTGCACATTTTCATCTGTTCATTGCTCTGCAGCTCCATGTTACATCCAAATTTACTCTACAGGGTGTCCTTCATGTTAGATAACATTGTTTACTTCTCTTTGTTACTGCTAAAACCAGCTTTGTTCAGTTCCAGGTCAGCATTTCTTTAGCTGCCTGCTGGTGAGTTTATAGCCATTGGCGCTCCAGTGCCAGCATGTGTCCCATCTCTTGTCACCCCAGCCCTGTAGTTTTCTGTGCCACACACTGCCTCTCCAGTTCTCAGGGTCACTGCTTTTGTAGCAGGCTTGTATTTCTCTACATGGCACCATTGTGTTAGAGTTGTAAATATCTCCTCCTACTATATAGAATAACTGATTCTTACAGCCATGTATAAAACCACGGTAGTACCACATGAAGGTAAGCAAAAATAGAAGATATTAGCCATAGACACCTTAGAAAGTCAAGCAGAGAAATTGCTGTCACAGCAAAACCACATAAAACAAAGGTGCACACAAGTCAAGAAAAGTTCAGGCAGCGCAGACTTGACAAGTCTCAGTTCAGAGTCTCTGAAAATTCAGTACAAATCTTGTGCCCTCTTACTTAGTAATGGCAATACCATTATTGCAGAGCTACGGGTTAACAGTGGTGGAGGGAGTGAATGGAGAACCTGCTTGGTTAGGGGCTGCTGAATTTTATCTCTGTGTGAGATAAAATTTTCATTGCAGCTTGGTTTTGTATACATTACATTCTAAATTTTCGTATAAAGTTTTGTATACTATACATTATTAAACTTAGTAGATGCTGTGTGTAAAAGGTGCTAGTGATTCTGTATGTGCTCGTGCACAAGGAATATGTCCTAATTTCCTAGAAAAAAATAATATATGTATATTATATTTATATATATATGTAATTATTATATATATATTTAAATTGAAATGGTGTGAATGAATAGGCCAGAGAGTTTGAAGAGCTTCTTCAAGAGCCTCTCTCTGAGAGGCATATTCCCCCTCTCCCTTGTGCCAATGCCAGCCAAAAAAAAGCGGGTACCTGATGCAACTGATCCCACCAAGGTGAGGGACTAGACGGAGTTGAGTTCCTGACCTTGCTTCCAGACTGGGTGACTTCCAGACAAGGTTCATGGAGCAACTGACCAGGGACAGGGGCAATGCAGGCTCTTAAACTGCTGTGACTCTCCATCAAAAGATTAACAAGAAGCTATTGAAGATGGCTTTTTAGCTACCATACCTTTCTACACGGAAGTTTATGGACATTTTTTGCTGAGTTTCTTTGTTCTGTATATGTTGTGCAGATATAGAGATTACTCAATTTTGTTTCCTTTCCACTGTTTCTCTCCCCTTTTTTTCAGGACATGACATATGAAAGTCAGCCTGGGGCCTGTCAGCAGCAGATCAAAATATAGTAGCTAGTTGAGGGAATAACTGACCTGGTCTAAAAATAACATGTCCATTCAAAAATGCCCCCAAAAATGTTGTATAAACTTTACATTACTGCTTCTCCATAGTACAAACCAAAGACACATGCAATGTGAAATATGGGCATTAAAAAATGTTAAAGAGTATCCTTAACTCAATCTTTAGTTAGATTACCCCTGAACTGTATGCTAAAAATAAATTGTCTTTTAAAGATACAACTGTATATGGATGCTACTTTGAACCAGGGTGGAAGTACTAAGGGAATATTGCTCAAAACTCTTCCTGCCATACAGAGAATCAAGTGCTATTTAAATGGCTCCTGTGGTCTAAGCAAAAGACTAATGTGTGAGGAAGGCACACCTCCAAGCAAGGCAATCCTGAGCCAGCAGCTCACTGAGCATTAAACACAAAGGAAAACACAGTCCCGCTCTCCCTCTGTGGTAATGCACAGCATATCAGAGAGGCTGAGCTTCAAACAACTATTCCATTAAGACCGTCTATTATTCCTTTTGAGGCTGGAAATGTGAAGTGTAGCCTTTAGAAAATGTAATGTGGGGTTGTGGTTTGAATCAAAACTCTTCTGTGGTAAAAGCACTTCAGTTCTCATTCTTTCATTAACAAACATGAGGGGCACATTTTAAATTTACTTCTGAGAAAGAAATCTACTGTCTTAAAAAGCCAGGCAATGAAGGGTCAGCGTACCATTACTGTCCACTTCTGTCCAGTATCCTGCCTGAGGAGATAAGTTACATGAGGTGTAGCCTTTGGTGGTGAAGATGGCTTTGAAAGTTCCTGTTGTAGCAGAGCAAGATTTGACTTTAATCACTCTGTTCTGGCATGATCTGCTGTGTCTTCAGTTGTCCCAGCTTAACTGCTTGTGGTGGTGTACTGTAGACATGCACACAGATATTGGGCTTGAAAAAAAATGATTCTTGGAGTGTTGCCTGTAACTGGGATCACTTCCATGAGCTCAGGCCATGAGCAGTGTCCATGACTCAGCTGTACCACACTGAATTAGGAGTAACTGATGGCAGACTTCAAGCATATTGAACACCTTTTAATTATTTCAGAAATAACATACTTCACTTTAGCTAGAGTTTGTGTATGCTTATTTTACCAGTAAATCTGGTGGGATGAAAGAATTTTGAACATAAATCAAAAGACATAATGAAACCAAGTCAGTGGCAAAATGTTCCTTGAATTAAATAAGCTCAGACTTCCACATGCTCAGGATTGACATTAGCTCTGCATTATTATTATCATCATCATCATCTATTCTAAACTCTTGAATAATACATATGATAAGACTTTTCTGAATTAGTTGTCTTGAATTATATATTCTTTTTATTAAAAAAAAAAAGTAATATATCTAACAATAACCTTGTAAGATTATCTCAGTGGTTAACTATCACTATTCTTAAAATTCTTACCTTTTTTTTCTTTTTATTAATTTTATTTATTTATTTATTTCTTAATTGGAATTTGCCTTGCTTCAATTTGCAGTCACAGGATCTTCTTTTATCTTTATCTGCAAGGATGACATGCCAGCTACAATCCGATTGTTACCCAAATTAGTACTTACAGCCCATAATCATCACTTTTTTTTTTTTTTTCTTTTAAACTATGCAGGTTCAGACCTTTGAAGATTTCATTGTTGGCAATGTTTTCCAATCCTTCAATCATCTTGAAACCTCTCAATTTGTGAGCTGTTTTTAAATGATATATAGAATGAGTAGACATAATATTCCAGAAACAGCGGTACTACTGTTAAACCACTGGTATAATCTCTCTCCACAAATCCAGTATTTTCTCCTTATCCATCATAGAATCGAATCTGAGAATGGCTTGTTTTGGAAGGGACCTTAAAGACCATCTAGTTCCAACCCCCCTGCCATGGACAGGGATACCACCCACCAGATCAGGTTGCCCAGGTCCTCATCCAACCTGGTCTTGAACACCTCCAGGGATGGGGCATCTGCAATCACCTTAGTTGTTTTGCTCAGTGCACCCTTGATCAGACAGTTGTTTAGCAGTGATTGCTCCTGCCTAACTATCTGTTACTTGTTGGGGCAGGAAAATGCAACATTTTCTGCCCCTTGTACTTGCTCTCTGCCTTCTCCAGGAGCACAACAATGTCCCGTGAATCAGCTCCACAATAGAGAATTCCTGTAGAACCATCCTGAACTACACATGTGCTGTTATCTCAAAAACCTTGTTTCAAAATATGATATCTTGAAGAAGAGAAAGAAAGGGTGTGTGGAGAGAGAAGAGAGATAGAAAAAATAAATCAGCACAATTGAACAAGTTATATGCATGACACTTCATAAACCCACATACATAGTTTATATACCTTCCCTTTGATTCCTTTATACACTGCAGACTGCAGGTAGCCTAATATATTCCAGGCAACAGTAAGTATGACTATCTCTAGACTTTATTTCTACACTTATTTTGCCTATTTGAGAAACCAGAGATGAGCATAAAATTTTGTCTTCTGAATTCTTATCAAATGTCTCAGGTACTGTAGCAAAGGGAGTTATAACTTGCTTATAACTTCTACTCTTCCATCCCAGTGTGGAATAAATAGATTTTAACACTGGAATGCAGAGTAAGAGTAGCATGCTTTGTAATTATATGAAATCCATACGCATTTCTCTTTTCTAGGCCTAAAAAACACTGGGTTGAAATTTGGCAGATTGTTTTGGTATGTCATTGTGCTTTGGCGACAAGTCAGTTATTAACGTAACGTCACATAACTTTTCCAGCTCATGGGAAGGTATAGCCTGTTTCAACCATTGGGGTCAACTTATAGTTGTGTCCTTCTAGTGTCTTCCTCTGCTAATGAGCTTGGCCTTGGGTTTGAAATAAAAGCAACAGACAGATATTCTTGAAGACGTTACAGAAGGCTCGTATTTTCCATTTTGAAGACAGCTATTCTACCTCAGTTGGCTAGTAGTGTTTTATTACATATTCAGTGCACTCATTCTGGTTTTCCCAATACAAGCTACTCCAGACCTGATCTAAGCTTTACTCCTTGTACTGTTCATGTACTTGACATCATAAATTCATATGTCTATTAGTTTAAAAATTAGATAATGTCTGTGGAGTGGATATATAGGTTTCCACCTTTCCAGGTGAATGTCCAACATATCAAGCTGCCTTTTCCAGATTAATTCCTGACTGCACAACATCCTATTTTTGACTCTATTTTTTAGAGTATATCCTGACTTGGTGTAAACAGCCTGATAAAGCAAACAGAGCCTTAAAATTTGGTAAAATACGATTTCCCTTAATAAAATATATTTTTCATGCTTATGTTAGCCCAGATGACTTGGTCAGATTTCAATGGTTTGTACAAAATGTAACAAAATGCCTTTTTCAGCTTTTTTTTTTTTAATTTGAAGTTTAATTATTTCTCTTTGCAAAGGTAGAGTCCAACATAGGACTTTGCTATACAAAGTCTTAACAAGCTCTGAATCAGGAAATGTCTATCTAATATTTAGAGATTCCAAGAGTGTACACTCCTTTCAGTTGCAGTGTGTTGTGATAGCCTGGCCTTTTTACCTGTATGCTCTTAGAGAAAGTCATCTCCATTTTAGTATGGAGGTTACTAGCAGAGAGCAGTATTACCAATCTTGTGCTTCATTGGGTGTGTAGGTATATATTAGGCAGCAAGTAGGTCAAATCAGTCAGGAAATATGTGATACTAGAAACGAACAGTGGCAGAGCTTAATGTGCTTGGGAACTTAAAAATTAAAGCCTGAGGCATCATGGAGCTTTGGCAACTGCACAGTTTGGCAGTGTGGAATTTAAGTGTGGAATTCTCAAAACCATGGATTTGAAGCTGTGCTCTTAAATCGTGTCTAAATCCATGTTCAGCACATACATCCATTGTGGGGCCAAAACTTTGGATGTTAAAGCCTCACAGCAAGCTCTGGGTATTTGGTATACATCAAATTAAATTAAAATTTGGTCGCCAGCCCCTAAAACAAAGATCATATCTGAAAACAGGATCTATTCTCTTCCATGACTGATGCTTTCAAAACAAACAAAAAAGTAATTATTACACTCATATGTCTGAAGCATTATTATTATATTTTTTTCCATAAATTCCAGTAGAAAAAATATGCAAGGGCATTAAAAATCCATCTAGCTCTGACAACAGTTAAAATATGTACTATCAGATGCTGTAGAATTAAAAGTAAAAAATTGTGGTGCTATGCTGTATTATGATTAGGCATTAGAATTAGTACAATCCATGATCTAGTATGCATGGAGAGGGAATTTAATAGTAAAACAGGAACATTGGTAACTCAGAAAATTTCAGCTTCCTTTATTCAGAAGAACAAAATTTGTTCTGGACACATTAAGCTAGAAATTATAGAAAAAGCTAATTCTAGGATTACAGAGTTGAAACAGCAGAGGACAGTAAGTACTCCATAATAAGCATGATTTTATTTCAACATGATGAAATCTTCTTCCAGATAGTTAGCAGAGGTTTTAGAAGCAAGAATACTCTTAATATTATGTGTGAACTGTATTTTGGCAGGAGATCTTATATAAGTTAAAATTTAAGCAAGTGAAGTCAAAATATTTTGGAAGTTTTAACAGACATGAGTGCAGTAATGTATATTACAAATTAGGATGTTGCAAAGAGAAGAAAGAACAAAGACAAGTGAATGAATAAAAATCAGAGGTTGTGTTATCCAGGAGTGCTGATCAGATGAGCAGGGCCTGGAATTGGTACTTACTGGGTACGTATTGTGGTGAAGACTAAGTCAAGAAGAAGGGTGAATATAACTGAAACCCAGAAGCATGAAGCTGAGGAAGAAAGAAAAAAAGAAAAAAGAAAAAAGAAAAAAAAAAAGAAAAAAGAAAAAAAAAGACAAAAGAAAAAAAGACAAAAGAAAAAAGAAAAAAAGAAAAAAGAAAAAAGAAAAGAAAAAAAGAAAAAAAACCTGAAGAATATTCACAAATTAGGGAGAGATTAGGTTGAAACAGAATTTAGGAAGGAAAGATAAGGAAGGAAATAAAGGAAGTAATCTTACAAGTCCTACAAGAAATCTAAATACCACGTCGGAATACAAAAAGACAAGTATTGTTCTTGACTGCTGAAGGGAATAAGAACAGTGAAAGAGTACTTAATCTAGCTAACAGACTTGACATATACAGAGAAAAGGCACTGACATGCACTAAAGCAAGGCAACAAAACAGTACTGGTGAGTGAAATGAAACACGATATTGTAAGGATGTCAGAAATATGGCAGAAAAGAAGTCTGAATAACACTAGGGTAAAAGCTATTCAGGAAAGGTAGGAATAAATGTACACTTGATAAATAGTGTTGCATATTGACCATGCAACAAACTGGAGGGATAAGTGATAGCATAGGTAAAGCAGAATTTCTCTGGTTCAGATTGCTTTGGGATGGCAATATTAAGACTCTGCAGAAAGCCTCCAAGATAGAATGTATTAAGATAAAATTTTCGAAGAGAGAAATTCCAGGTGTAGGTGTGGTTCTATCTAACTGTAAGTGGTTGCCAGTGTAGTAATTTATAGCACTCCATAAGATGGAGAAGAGAGTTTTCTGATAAAAAGACCAGGTATGTGAGATTGGACTGAAAAGGATAGTGTTGAGAGGGCTGATTAATCAACCCAAGGTTTAACAATCTGAGCATACTCACGGATGCTCAGTTATAAGTGGAGCTGAGGGTCACAGACTCTGAACTTCCCCTTTCTGGTGAGCTGCAAATTAGCGGAATCCTGCAGGAAGCCCTTGCCACAACTCTTGACACACTCCTTGAGCAAATGGAAGCCGTGTTAATGCTCACTGTGTGGGCTGAGTTCATGTCTGCAGAAGTTACAGAACAGGCTAGCCAGAGAAGCATTGTCTCAAAGGGAAGGTCAGCACCAGCATCTGTGATCTCCCCTGGAGTTTTTAAAACACAAGCGAGGAATGGGCCTATCCATTTTAGATGGAAGCAAAGCTCCTATGCTTAGACTGGAGGGAAAGAATAATGTGTGTTGTATAATACTGGAAAAACCTAGTAGATAAAATTTCAAAGTTGGCAGCAAGAAACCTTATTGAATTTGTATAACTGAGGATGGTGCATCAGCAAGAACAGCGTCATAGTAATGATGTCCAAAAGAAGGCAAAACTTAATATTAAAAACTATAGATCTGCGAGTTTGACCTAAGTATAATGAAAAGGTTTGGAGCAAATTTGGAAGAGAAGAATAATTCAGTCATGGAGATAAATGGAAAATGGAGTAAATACAATATTGTTTTATGACATCAGTTCAGTCCAAACTAATTCACTATATTTAATCTATGAGTTGCCTAATTTTCTAGAAAGAGAAAATACAGTGAGGGTCATCTGCTTGGATTTTAATGGAATGTTTGAAACTTCTCAGCCTACTTAGAAGCACACTAAATGACCACCCTCCTAATTAAACATTTATTATTTATTGGAATTCATTAATGAAAATCCTGATTAGAATGAAACACGCATAATATTTTAAGAGTTTACTATAGGTAAGCCAATTTGAAGTCCAATTTTTAACAAATTATTCACTCATGTCAGTGTCATTGCTTCTTACTCTTATTTCATTACATTGTTTAAGGCATGCTGTGCCAGATAATGCCATAAAATTTATTAAAATCAAGTTATATCACATATTTTTATTTCCTTCTTATTTTAGGAGTTATTTAATGAAACTAGACTAGTTTCATATTAATTTTCTTGACAAACACATGTTTCTCATTATTTATAATCTTATTATCTCGCTCACTAATTGAACCTTTAATATGTTTTCCAGAATATTTGTGTGAAACTCAGCTGATTAAATCTGTATTTCACTAAGTCCTCTTTTCTCCCCATTAGTTTGGAGACAGAGAATTAGGTAGGCTTTTTCCAGTCCTCTGGACATTATCTGTCTGTCAAGACTTCTAAAAGATAGTAATCAAAACTTAATTTGTCTATTTCCTCACTCATTCAAGGATGAATTATATCTGGACGTACCTACTTGAGTACATCTATGTCAGCTAAATATTCTGTAAACTTTCTTAGTCTGACTTATACTCTATTTTACTTAAAAACAAACAAACAAACAAAAAAAATGTTAATTAATTTATTTATTTGTTGGTAAGGACCAGAGCAAAGAAAGCATGGAAATGTTACCCTTCTTTTGAATCATTTGCATTCTTCCAATTTAATCTGTAATTCAAATGTAATGTGCAATTTCATATGTAATTTGCCATATATATCCTTCATCATCTAGCTTTACAAAGCAACTGCTGTGCTCTCCTGTGGCTCTCAGGTTTCAATACAGATATAACAAATCATATTCTCTGAAAATCTACCCTTATAATGTGACTATTTTTCTTTTATTTCCCCAAATTAGTCTATTTGTTCTACAGTTATGCTACCTGCCAAGTATTATATGGGCATTTGTATTTGAATTTAAGAAGTATTTCAGAAAAAAAATATTTTTTTTCTTTGACAAATATGAACAGGCAGGGGAAATTATTTGGCTTGTGTTTGTTGCTGTGTCAGTGGCATATCTTCTTTGGATTTGGCTGGCAGGTAGTGCAGCTTTTTTGATTGCTACATCAGTCTCCCTCACTCTAGCATCCTCTGATGCACTGTGAACTGGCTGCTTACTCCATACAAATTTGTAGCCAGCTCCACCAGTACAGATTACTGAGCTTAAGGAAAATTAGATCAAAAGAAGTTAAATACAATTCTTTTAATAAATCAATGCCAACTCCTTTTTTTTTTTTTTTCTGGGGTTTTATTTTGCGAACTTTCCTGCTTTATTTTGTGAATTTTCAAGCACGCTATTTCTGTGCATAATGGCATTTAGAAATTAACCTTGGCTTTCTGCTCTGTGTTAAAATTCAGTAACACAGTAACATAGATCTTGATTTTTCATAGGTGAAAATCATGGAGAATTTGAAGGTACTACACAATCATGTTAGATGTTAATTTTCTGCAGCTGAGTGTTGTAGTTCAGTAGTTTATCATTTTCTACCATTTTACTCTCTTTAGCTGTACTATGAAACATTTATTTTCACATTATTTGCATATCAAACTGCCACTTGCAAATGTTCAGAAATGCAGATGTACACACTCCTGTGTGACTCCCCAGTCTAGTTTCCTTAGACACATCTATGACAACTATGTGGAAATGGTGTTTGTACTCAGATTTCTTAACAAAGATCTTTCACCAGCCGATTAAGCAGGCAGCACTTGCTTACATTAATTACATTAGTTTAAATTTAAATTAATTTAGAATATATAGCTCCAAAACTTAGATGACAGAATAGTATCAAATGCAAATGCAAATGCAAATGTAAATCTTCAGCAGCTAACAATGGAACAGGAGTAGATTTCAAGCTTTTCCAAAGGAGATGTCATTTCCTGAATATAAAAACAATAGGTGTATACAATGCACCAAGGTGGATGGTTTAAATCAGTGATTTTAAGTATCATTTAAATCAACTAGCATTAATTTAAACAATATTTATCTTTTTTTTTCCTAAGATATTCACCAAAATAAAATCTGTTCTAATTAGCTAATATAATTTGTTAACTTTAATGAGGATTTTTGCTCAGTGAAGGATGCATGTCTGCAATAAATTGTATAAACTGTTATAAAACTAAATGCATTAATTGGGATTCCAAGTATTACTAGCTTTGTATGCTATAAATAAAAAAATAGTGATTTTTTTTTTTTATTTTATGGAATGTTGTGCTTTAGCTCTGGCAAGCAGCTCGGCACCCCACAGCCACTCACTCACTCTCCCCAGGTGGGATGTGGAAGAAAGATAAAAATGCAAGAGCTCATGGGTTGAGATACAGACTGTTCACTAGGTAAAGCAGTTCACTGGTGCTACCCTCCCAGCTCCCTATGCATCCCCAGCCTCTCCACTGGCATGGCAGCACGAGAAGCAGAAAACTCCTTGTCTCTATGTAAGTAAGCCCTGCTCTGCAACAACTGAAAACATTGGTGTGTTATAACCACTATTTTAATCAAATATCCAAAATACAGCATCATACAAGCCTCTACAAAGAAAATAAATTCTGTCCCAGCCAAAACAATGACAAAAACAAATAATTATTTATTTTTTGTATAAACTTCATTTGAATATGAATTTCATTTAATTTGCACTCACTTAAAAATGAAGCAAAACAGTGTTTTGATATTGCTTACTGGAGAAATAAAACCATAGAAATGAAGAGGAAAGAAACTGAGAAATTGAGAAATTAAGGAAGGAAGGAAGGAAGGAAGGAAGGAAGGAAGGAAGGAAGGAAGGAAGGAAGGAAGGAAGGAAGGAAGGAAGGAAGGAAGGAAGGAAGGAAGGAAGGAAGGAAGGAAGAGATTTGCCAAAACAAGGTTTAAGGCAAAATTAATTAGTTTATTACATGAAGAAAGTATTAACAATCACTAGTTCAATAGATTATTTTTGCTTCCCTGCCTTTCAAGATTTCATTTCACACCTCATCATTACTTACAAACTGAAACTGGAAAATGAACTTTCCTCCCTCTTCAACATGCTCTGAATCTCACAGCTTTGCTTCAGTTCAGCATTAAACTAAATTAGTCAAATATACTGAAGGGAAAAATATCCTTGTGCATCTTCACGAAACAAAGCTATTGTTAAAATTATCTTAACTTCAGTAGACTATGGTTTTAGTTTTATAGCCAATAAGTCCTAGCTCTTCATGCTCTTTTTTTTTTTTTTTTTTTTTTTTTTTTTAATTGTAGTGGTAAACCTGCACCTCTTAATTGAATGTAAATTATGTTAAGGGTCTGTAAAGGAGACTGACTGTGAGTCTATGTACCTGTGTAAATAATCAACGACTATTCATGATTTTATGGTACAACTTAAAATGTATTATTTTCAATAGCTTCTACATTCCTTAAAAAGCAGTGTGTGTAGGGTGGGGGTGGGGTGGGGTGGGGAGGCAGGACAAAACACAACACTTGTAGCGGTTCAGAATTTGAATCGAAAAACTATTTGGCCACAGTGTCTAATACCTTGTATCTTTGTTTAAACCTCTGTTGCACATGTGCAGTACTATTTTATTGAAGGATACTTACACGGTGTGCTGAATTCTCAGGTGTTTAATTGTGGGTACAGAAGTTTGAAATCATTGTGTCTCTGTTTTCCACCTTGGTACAACACAAGCTGAAGTGTGTTGCTTTCTGATTCTAGAACCCAACTTATATTGACTTCTTTGTTTTAGTTGAAATAATCATTCATTTAATCACTAATAAATACTTTCAATGAGACTAAACAGCTTTATTCTACAATGAGTAATGTTTTGGATCTCATTGAAGACAGCCATAAACAGACCTCTAGGGAAGAATGAGCAAAGAACCAGCTTGTATGAGGACAAGGTTCTCCCTAATGATATCCTAGCTTCCAACATTTTCCAGTTCAGTGGACTTTCCATGCCTGTTACTGTAGGTCTTTTTACCAAACGTGTATTGGATATCTCTTCCAGAACTTCATACAGTCTCCCCTTGGTCATCTAAATATTCTATATGCAAAACAGCCTTTGGCAAGAAATAATACAGCTCCTCTGCCCAATGTTTAAAATATTTCCTTTTTTTTTTTTTTTTTTTTTTTCCCACTAGCTTCGTTTTACGGTCTTTAGTTTTGTCATTGATGTTGAGTATTCATGAAGACTGAGTATTTTTTATTGATTGAATTATTGTTGAGCAGTCCATCCCTCTCCTTCTTCTACATGGCCATGTTGATTTTGTAGATCTCTATCACACCTCTCAGATCATATGTTTTCCAAGCTGAAAAGCCAATCACGGATGAGTTTTGAATTTATGTAGCAAAGAGGTGTTTTCTCCCTTGTTCTCTGTTCATTCAACACATTCCTGACTTGTTCTTTATTTATTCTTCTTAATTTTTATTTTATTATTATTATTGTTTTAAATCCTTCTGAGCTCAGATCTGGTATTTTCATAGAACTAGCTATAACACCCCCAAGCGATAACACCATAAGATGTACAGGTTTAAGTAACCCAAGGGTGTTCGGAGAGCTGGCTGATGTCATTGTGAGGCCTCTCTCAAATATTTCAATAGTCTTGGTAATCTGGAGAGATCCCAGTCAACTGTAAGCTGGTAAATGTTGTCCCAGTTTTCAAGAAGGGCAAGAAGACACAGGCTTGACAGTCCCACTTCATTGGATGGAAAAATTATGGAGAATATTATACTCAAAGTTATAAAAAAAATATTTCAAATATGTGGTAGTCATTGATCATAGCCAACAAGGGGAAAGTCCCGTTTAACAAACTTCATTTCCTCCTACGACAAGGTGACCCACCTAGTAGACTGAGGAAAGCCTGCTGATGTAAACTTTCTGGATTTCAGCAAAGCTTGTGATACTGTTTCTCACAGTTTCCTTCTGGACAAAATGTCAAGCATACAGTTAGATAAAAACATAATATGATGGGTGAACATGTTGTAGTAAACGGGATTACAGCCGAGTGGCATCCAGTCAGTAGGGTTCCCCAGAGCTCCATTTTAGCGTCAGTTCTCTTTAATGGTAGAATAGTAAAAGATAGTGAAGAGTCTAGATGGGAAGACATATGAGGAGCAGCTGAGGTCCCTTGGTTTGTTCAGCCCAGAGCAGAGCAGGCTGAGGGGAGGCCTCATGGCGGCCTGCAGCTCCCTCACGAGGGGAGCGGAGGGGCAGGCGCTGAGCTCTGCTCTCTGGGGACAGCGACAGGACCCGAGGGAACGGCATGGAGCTGGGACAGGGGAGGGTCAGGCTGGGGGTTAGGGAAAGGTTCTGCACCCAGGGGTGGTCGGGCACTGGGACAGGCTCCCCAGGGCAGTGGGCACAGCACGGAGCCTTGGACAACACTCTCAGACATACGGTCTGGATTTGAAGTGCTCCTGTGTGGAGTCATTTGTTGGACTCTATGAC
The DNA here is from genome assembly GCF_040182565.1 of Anser cygnoides. Classification (NCBI taxonomy): domain Eukaryota; kingdom Metazoa; phylum Chordata; class Aves; order Anseriformes; family Anatidae; genus Anser; species Anser cygnoides. The sequence continues at coordinate 12,061,159 of NC_089873.1, read as the reverse complement.
CCTTGTGGGTCCCTTATAACTTGGGAACTATTCTATGATTCTAAATTTTCAGTCCTGAGAAGTAACAGACAGCTCAGAATCCACTTTTTCTGAAGCTTGAACTGGTTTTACTCATTGGTATCACTTTACATTTGTTTACACTGAATTTCATATGATATTTTATTGCCCAGTCTTGTCAGTTATTCTGCAACACTTCACAGTTGGAACTCATCTTACTAAATTTAATAATTTTGTACCATCAGCAAACCTTATAATCGATTATTCTCTTTTCTAGGTCATTTATGAATATTTTAAGCAGCATCGGTCAGCAGCACAAATCCTTGAAGAATCTACTGCTGGCCTCCCTGATCTGTAAGAACTATTTATTTACTCCTTTTCTCAGTTTCCTACAGTTTATCAATTTTTTTAGACATGCCAGGGCCTCCTCTCTTTACCCACTACCTTTTTCACTAGTTTCTTTTAAAAACATATTGGAAATCAAAATAGAATAAATTAATAGAGTTTTTTATTATTAACAGACTTTTTGATCCTTTCGATACCCTCTAAGACACTTTTAAAGCTGGACTTCCCCTTAAAGAAGCCATTTTTAGTATTTTTGTTTGTTTGTTTTTAACTCAGATGGTATTTATCTAGAGATCCACTAATGCATCCTTTATATTCTTTTACTGATCCTTCTGATACAGACATCATATTTACAGTTTGGTAATTCCCTGAATCTCCCATGGAAACTTTTTGAAAATTGACATCCCATTTTCTACCTTACAGCCTCTAGGAACCAAATAAATTTTAAATGATAGATTGTATACTATGATTAGTAATTCAACTATTTCATCCTGGGCTTCACTTGGAGCTCTTGCCTGATGATTTCTTGATGATTTCTTAGCATTGTCTCTGTGTACTTATACCACAGTCTTTTCCACAGCTATCTCCATTTCAAACAGATCTCTGAGGACATCCTGCCCCTTCCCTACCTGCTACCCAAGAAAAGGCTTTCATGTGGGATCTATTTTTTTTTCTTTTTTTTTTTTTTTTTTTTTTTTTTTTTACCTTTTGCAGGTTCTGTGGTATTTATGAACTTCTACTTAATCAATAATTCTCAGTTTGCTTTTTAGGCAGGACTGATGCCTATTTGAAGATTAGGTGTCTCCAAAATGTCCCTGAAAGTGCTGCTGATTAATTTTCCCATCTTTCTAAGTTCCTCTAATTCAAACATCCTGGTCTCATGGGCTGAAATTCTCTCTGTGAAGCTTTTACGTTGCTGATATTATTCCTGTGTGCCATTTTCCCATAGGGAAGACACTCATCATTTGACATTTAATATAGTAAACTGGGAAAATGTTTCCCTTTTGGCTGAGTTTGTCCTTCATTCTCCTCATGAACAAGTAGGTGACTTCCAAAGCCGTCCTGTATGTCCATGTGATCTAACTGACATCTCTTCCTTCTGTACTTAATGCAAAAGCTACAAAGCATGAACAAATACTTGCAACAATAACTGCTCTAGTAAATATATGAGGTTTATTTTTACAAAGTAACAATTAGGAAAATAATTTATTTAGCTCTATATGTTTTTCTTTAATGATTATAATGACATTTAGGCTGGGGGGGGAGAAAAAAAAAACCACCTCACACCATCTGATTTTTAAAAGATGCAAATTTATGGAAGAACAAAAGGTTCTATAAGAGCTTTTAAAAGAAGAACATCTCACCTCATATAAATTCTTAAAATTCTATAAAAATTCAGTATCACATAAGAATTTTCCATATAGACTTCTCTCCTCCCAAAGACTTTGAAGAAAGATTTCAAAAATATTCTAGACAATCTGTATACAGAAAATAGAATTGAGTAGTTTTGTACATCATTCTCTGGGAAAGATATTAAACACAAATTCCTTCAGTGTTTCTCTGAACTTTTAACAACTAACAAAATGCCAAAGGAAGATAAGGCTATCTTGAAAACTCTGCATCTACAGACTGTCTATCCTTCCTAAGACAACACATGGGAATATTCAAAAAAATACTACCAAGAGTACAAGACGGTTAAATCCTGAAACTACAACAGCTCTAGAAGATACAGAACATAATCAATGTAAACTTGTATAAATGTCCCAGCTGTGGGGTTCTAAGACTGTGGGCTAAATCTATAAGATAAGGACTGAAAGCCAGAACTGCTGATTTCTCTTTGGAGGCTCGACATTTCATTTTAGTGTATCATGAGTGAGTCTCAATGCTTCTATTTGCAAAATAATCGATGTTTTAAAAACATAAAGGTTCATCTAGATTCCCTGCTTGGTATCCAGATTTTGGTTCTCATTTGGCAGATCTTGATTCTGAAGTCCAAATCAATCTGAAATATGGATCCAAAGCATGGTGAAGCACGCATTTTTTAAATGTTTCATATGAAGAGAGTCAATTTAGGTTATATGTGGAATATTTGTGAAGAAAAAAGTCATCTGTTTTTGTTCCGTTTCAATACCTTGAAAATACTTCCCTGCTGTGCACTGGCATCTTAACAATTTTATTATTGCACATGATTTTTCTCTAGATTGGTTAATTCACAAACAACTTTGTGATTTTTTACGACTCTTTATGAACAGATGGAAGTAAGAGTAACTCCAACATCTGCTAGGTAAGAATCATCTTAAAATCAATAAAGATGAAAGCTGGCATTAAGTGCTAACATGGATAGATCTGTTATGTTTGAAATTGCACAACAGAAATTGGAGCTTTGTTGTGAAGTAATTACTAAGGGGGGCATGCAGAGCAAGAGACATACAACATTCCAATTATTTTGTATGGCAGAGATTAAGTCTACAACTCTGTTTTAACTGGATAGCTGAATGAACAAGAATCTCTAAAAGCAGTAAGAGTGTTGACTGTTCAAAGGTGATTTCACAAGTTGGTTTCGGAGCACAGGTACACACGCATCAACTCTGTTTCCTGTAGACCAACATTCCTAACAGCTGCTTATGTGAGTTTTCACAGAATAATAGAACAGTTGATGTTGGAAAGAACCTCTGCAGAACATCTGGTCCAAGACCCCTGCTCAAGCAGAATCATCTAGAGATTGTTTCTCAGAACCATATCCATTAGAGTTTTGAATATCTCCAAGGAGGGAGACTCCACAACTCTCCCCCTCTAATCTGGTTTCTGGAGCACTGCATTCAGCTCTGGGGCACCCGGCATAAGAAGGGCATGGACTTATTAGAAGAGCCCAGAGGAGGGCCAAAAGATGATCAAACAGATGGAGTACCTCTCCTACGAAGAGAGGCTGAGGGAGTTGGGGTTGTTCAGCCTGGAGAAGAGAAGGCTCCGGGGAGACCTTACAGCAGCCTTCCAGTGCCTAAAGGGGGCCTGCAGGAAAACTGGGAAGGGACTCTTTGTCGGGGGGTATAATGATAGGACAAGGGAGAATGGCTTTAAACTAAAAGAGGGTAGGTTTATATTAGATTTTATCAGAGGAAATTCTTTACTCTGAGGGTAGTGAAGCACTGGACCAGGCTGCCCAGAGAAGCTGTGGATGCCCCTTCTCTGAAAGTGTTCAAGGCCAGGCTGGATGAAGCTTTGGGCAACCTGCTATGATGGGAGGTATCCCTCCCAATGGCAGGGGGGTTGGAATTACATGATCTTTAAGGCCCTTTCCAACCCAAACCATTCTATGATTCTATGATTCCATGATTCCACAACCTCTCTGGGCAACTTGTTCCACCTGTGTGTTTCTACCTGGAATTTTCTACTTAGAGTTGTTTCTTGATCATCTGGGACATAAATTTATTTTATTTCTGTTTGTAAGCAAATCACGCCCCTTGAGATGTATTTTGTATTTCTGTTCCTGTGATGATTTTTAACAGCCTCCATCCTCTTTTTAAATTACCTAATTTTGTCTGTGTGTTACTTTTATAATGGAAATGAAAATGAAAGACACAAGGTGGCCTAGCCAGTGCCCTTCATGCCCTACTCTGATCATATTCTTGCAGACCAGAGCTACTTTCTAATGGATTGGCTTGGAGCAGTTATGCAGCTCTATGCATCTGCACTGCTGTACCTCTAGCCCGTCACGTATCGTTTGGTACCCGCACTGGCAATGGGAAGGAAAGAGCACAAGGTGAATGAGGACACCACTTAACTGCATGAGTATGAGGCAACATATGACAACACACCCCACAGCGTAGGTGGACTTCCTGGAATAACCTGACACTTATAGCAAGAAATATCTGATTTCTTTATAGTATTCATGAAAACTTTTTACTTTCCATCTCTTTATTAAATAGGCCAGTCCAGAGGACTAAGGTAATTTGGAGGCAGCTATACAATTATGGACTGCTGTCCTTTGGTAAGCAGCATAGTGCTTGTCTAAGTGAGAGAGAGACAGTGACACAGACTTCCCTGTACGTGTGTTGGCAGGGAAGGTCTGTACAGAAAGACCTATTTTCTAGAGCCCATATTAGTTGCCAAAAGCTCTGTTAAAAAAATGCTTTACTGAACAAATTGGGTTTAAAACGTGTGTGTGATTTGTCAAAATTATAATCTGCGGGGGTGATGTTCAGCTGACTCTGTGTAGCTGTCTATTGTAGAAGGCTATATTTGATCTAGTCGCTCTTGGCTCCCTTTGCAGCCAATAAAGGCACTTTTAGATCATGACTCACCTACCCCTAAAGTAGATACCGTTTATGTCCTAATACAGAAATGCCTGTACTTGGCTATGAGAAGAGTTGAGTTTGACTGCTTTAGAAAAAGATACGTAAAGTGGGCTGAGATAATTCCCAGCCTGAGGCACTGTTGTTCCAGCATGGCTGTTCCCACAATACAGTGACAAATAGGAGGTGTGTAATTCAACAGAGAAAATATGTGATTGATACTTCCTCTATTAGTGCTGCAAAGCTATAGATGCTAGGAAGCTTGTGTCATTTTTTAAGGGAGGTCAGTTAATGTCTAACCAGCAAGAAAGAAATAACCAGGGAAAGATCTTTAAGAGTGTAGTGAATATATAATTTGACAGAAGCCATGCTGGGTAATGTACACTATTTTCATAGGACAGTCCACAGCAACACAGCAGTACTAATACAGAAATGGATTTCCTTTACTTTGAGCTTTATTCTGCTCTTTTAACACTCTTACACACATGTAACTTCACTGATGAAATTGATGAAATTACTCCTGATGTAAGCAGTGTACATGACAGTGGCATCAGTCTTCTATTGCAATTCGCTTCTGTTCAATCTATTTGTTCTTAGTAAAAAAGATTTCCTGCCATTTCCTGTAATATAGTTTTGTGCTATGTTTTGCAAAGTGGTTTCTGCACTAGTATTTCCAATGAAACACTGTCACTAATATTTATTTATTTATTTATTTATTACTGAAAAATTGTTTTCCCCTTTTGATCTCCTAAATATCTACTTTTGCAACTTTAAAATCCTACGCTTCTGTTCCTGAATCTATATTCTCATCTACTTCCTTCGCTGCTGTTCTCTAGGCTGTGCTCTGCAGATTGACATGACCGACTCAGATGCCTTGATACTATAGAGACTCAGATATTATGGTAATGAACATGATAGGTACATTAGACTCCAAGAAGGACTTCAGGGTCATCATAGATAATTACCTTAACATCAGCTGTCTGCAGTGCTGTGACTAAAAGGGATAATGTGAACTTCAGAATTGCATTAAGAGGAAGATACATCAAGCAGAGGTAGGAAAATAATCTGGAATTTGTGCGTGTGTGTGCATCTTTGCCTGAAGCACTGCTTATGGGGCACAGCTGGAGGCAGATCATCAGCATGGCTCTGTCAGCGCGCCAGGGAGTTGCAGGGGGACCCTGTCTTTAAACGTGTGGCGCGTGTAAAGCAATCACACATTCATGATCAAGGTGATTAGTGGAGTTTGGAAGAACATTTTCCTTTGGATTTGACAGATTAGTTTGGTTTGTGGTTTTACTTTATTTATTTATTTATTTATTTGTTTATGCATTTGTAGTGTCAAGTAAGGAATATTCGGTTTTATTTTACCTGCTCAGTGTCATGACTCTGAACAGCTCTCAGACTCTGATGGCAAAGTACTCTTTCTCTCTCCTTGTCCTCACTTGCAGGACCGAGAGGTTGGAATTTTAGTGGCCATAGCTGGATAACATTGATTTTCAATTGATAACAAGCAGTCAGGCTAGATGGCCTAACTTTTTCTTCTTTTCTCAGTAGAAAAGATCAGCTGGAGGCAGGTATGCTCTATGTTATATTCTGTAGCCTGGGTCCCCATGTAGTGATTGCCTGTATGCATTTTTTCCTTGGTTTTATTTGGAAAGAAACCTGTTGGGTAGGCGGGGAGGTACTCCATGCCTTTTGATATGAGCAATCTGGGAAGACTTGTTGTGCAGCAGGGACTCAGCTAATTTCTAGGGAAGATTTACATTTAACCTATTACTTGTAGTCTGAAGACTTCTTGGACCTAGGTAAAGGTCCTTTAAAGCCCAACTTTCTGTTCTCTGCGTAAGAGTATGAAAGAAAGACAAGAAAAATGATGTCCCTGGCTAGTCCAACAGGATATATATATATATTTTTATGTTTTGCTACTGAATAATTTATGTGTTCACCAAAAGGTCTAATATGATGCCTATAATTCTGGGTACAGGCAGCAACAGGAAAAGCCTAGAAGTTCAGGAAAGTGTGTCTAAATTTATGCCTCAAAGTTGGATGATTCATGTTCACCCAACTATACTCAACACTACAAATGTCAAGCCAAATCCTTGGCTGGAAAACAGTTTTGCACTCATTGACTTTAGTAAAATGCTTGATATTTGTCCCTTTAGTACAGAGAGGATTGTTATGATATTTGTTTTGCGGAACAGAGCACTGCTTTATTGAAACACATGACATCAATCAAAAACATTTTTCCAGTTTTCCCAGGATTGCTAAACAGGGACAAAAAATGAAAGATTATTCGTTGTCCCCCTTCCCTCCCACCCTGTGTAAAAGCTTGTGGAAATTTTCTAATATTTCTTTGAACTTATATCTGAATTTCTTTATAAGTAGTTGAATGACAGAGGAAACTATTCAAATTAAGCTTACATATATGGTCTAGAGAAGGAATCTGCCTATTATGTGACCTCAAAGATTAACACTATGGCATTACCATGAGATCACAGGGTAGAAAAACATCAGATAAATGTTTTAAATGGCAAGTCATATCAGACTAACACCAAAGACTCCAACAAATGAAACTTACTTGTTAACAAACTGACATTATTTTATTTAAAGGTCAGCTGACAAAAGGGTATGACTCCCAGGCAATCTCTCACATGCTGTGAGCAGCACCTCCCAGGGGAGACGCTGACCTTTTCCAGGGGAGGAGCTACTAAGACTGGTAAAAGTCAGTGATTTCCAGAAGAAATATAAAAATCATTATACAGTGAACTAGGAGTGGACTTCTAATGGCTGCATGGTTATTCTAGGACAGGTGAGACACCATGGAGTCCATCGATTTCCTTCATTTGAACTTTTTCCTTGGTGGCTGGATGCTGGTGGGTGTACCAATGTTATGGAATCAGCTTGCTGGGACTCAGATGAGAAATGCTCTTGTCACAGAAGCTGGGGAACAAATCTCTGGCAGGTAGCATCACCACTTCAGGAGTTTTAGAAAGATGACTTTATCCCCATCTACCAAAGGTTTTCTTACAGCTTCTTTGACTTCAGTAAGTGAAAGCCATTCTGCATGAGCTGAGAACTGACTCATTGCCTTGAAATAACATTAAGATGAAATTCTCTTTTTCATCCTCCAGATGGGCAGATGTGTTCATAAGGGTGTTAGCTGAATGACTGCAAGCTCCTTGTACCAAATAACTAGTTTCTTAATGCCACACTAACCCTGACACAGCTAAAGGCAGATATATTGAACACCCACAGAAAACTGCCTGAAATCCATCTTGCATGTTAAAATATTTCTGTCCCTAGATGCACAGTGATCACAAGTACAGACTGTGTCTGAAAAAAAATGATAATACAAAGCAGAAGCCAAAGAGACCAGGCCACGTACACTATTCATTACAAATATACCCTCACTTCAAAAATACATCTGTGGTGTGTGTGCTCTGTGTTAGGTCTTCTATATGTCAGACTGGATATTTGAACAAAATTGTTAATGAATGTCTCTAGTAGCAGAGCTGTGAGTATTGTAACAATGGTTTTGCTTTTGAAAGCCAAGTTCAATCTAATAATATGACTATAATGACTTACAAACAGGAAGTATATATATATATACACACACATATATAATAAAATATGAAAGAATGCTGAAAAATATTTAAAAAAAAATAAAGTGTGAGATTTTCTGTATTTTCTCTATGTTTTTTCAGGGCATACTGGGCTACACTGCATCCTCATTATGGAAAACTCCAATCATTCTCAGGGCATGTACTTTAGTTCAGCTGTAAATTATTGGATATGACACTGGAATCACTTGTGGGAAATTCTGTAACCTGAACTATCCAGGAAGGCATAAATGATAATAATAATCATATTTTGGCCTTCAAATTTATGAATCTATGTTCATTGCAGACTGCTTTCTCTCTGCCAGGGATATATCTCTTACCCTGAGTCTGTAATTCTGCAGTAGAAATCAGCACTGCAGTGAGATTTTATCCTATTTTCTATCCACATTGTTTTTTACTGTAGTACAATTCTTCCTGCCGTTAAATGAAAACAGAGTTGAAATCCACTGAGCTACCTCTGAGACAAAACAATCCCAGTAGTAATAAAATGAGGTCCTCTGTGTTTAAAAGAGATTGCAACTTGACCATTTAAATTTTTGGACTGGGAGGTACACTGAGACACACAAGCTCAAGAGGAGTTCTCCATGTACAGCTACCAGAAACTTATCACTTACATTTGTTATGCTGCAGAGACTAAAGAGAGAGCCTCAATTTCCTGCATGAGCAACTGGTGAGGTTCTGTTCTGTCTGATAAATGATGCTGCCTATGTTAAGGGGCTCTGGTTGAGACTGTTTTGGCATTGAGACTCGTGGAACAACTTTGGTGACAAATGCATGGCTGGAGGCCCTTGTATTAGTCTGGAGTCACTGAGCAACTGAGCAGCATTAACAGTCACTGAGAAGGCAGCTGCACTCTGACGTCCTTAACTGAGCCAGACGTATCTCTCTGATGGGGGAGGATTGCTAGGAATTTTATTTCAGTGTTGTCATCTATATGTTGTAGCCTATTGCCTCCCCGAGTCTGCAGATCTTCCTGCTAGGAACACCATGGCATTATCCATGATTGCTGTTTCCTCATTCCTCCTCTGCTGAAATCTTCATCTTAACTCATCCATCACAGTGCTCATCTAGTCGAGAACCACCTTGCTGACCCAGGCATATTTAAAGCACTTCTTGCTGCTCTCATGCTGTACTAGGAATACAGTATCATTACCTCATTAGTCATTGCCAGGACTTCACACAGAATTCAGAAATCAAGTGCAAACTACTCAAAGATCTTCTAGCTATATCTTCTAGCTATCAGTAAGCAAACCATCTTCAACTCCTACAAAATTTAAAGAGAATGAAAGAGTCCAGCAGCCACTAAAAATCCAAGTTGTTAAATTTAAAGACAGACATACTTCCTAGTCTTATTTCTCCTCTGTTTTCACCCTTTTTTTTAACATTAACATTTTTTAACATAACATTTTTTAACATCTTAACATTAGTCATCTTTTCCAGCCAATCCCATTTCCCTAATTCTTCCTCTGTGGCATGTCTGCTAAATGAGTGAGACCTACTTTTTCTTTTTCTTTTTCTTTCTTTCTTTCTTTCTTTTTCTTTCTTTCTTTCTTTCTTTCTTTCTTTCTTTCTTTCTTTCTTTCTTTCTTTCTTTCTTTCTTTCTTTCTTTCTTTCTTTCTTTCTTCTCTCTTTCTTTCTTTCTTTCTTTCTTTCTTTCATTTTCTTTCTTTCTTTCTTTCTTTCTTTCTTTCTTTCTTTTTCTTTCTTTCCTTCTCTCTTTCTCTTTCTCTCTCTTTCTCTCTTTCCCTTTCTCTTTCTCTTTCTCTTTCTTTTTCTCTTTCTCTTTCTCTCTTTCTCTCTTTTTCTTTCTCTCTATATCTCTTTTTCTCTTTCTCTCCCTCTTTCTCTGTTTCTCTCTCTTTTTTTTTTTCTGTTGCAAATATTCTACTTTAGTGTGACTTTTTTATCTGAGTTTGTAACTGCATTATGCACACTCTAGAACATTTTGGAGATGCTATTTATGTCAACAAAAATATTCATCTGAAAATTATGTTGAATAGGGAGCCTACTCTGCAAGAAAAAAAAAAAAAAGTTCTACATATATAAACTGTCACAAGCCATTTGCATGTTGTACGGGTTACAGGCATATATCAGTACACATGGTCTGTCATCCCCTCTGCTGCTAAAGAATGTAGTGCTCTCTGTAAGTGAAGATGCATTTATTTTCCTCATTTTTAAAAAGACGGTTTTATATAACCATACAACGTGGTTATTCAGTTATTCCTTGGTTATTCCTTGCTGCATAACATTGGCAGTGCAACTATTCTCATAACCTGACTGGAGTTCTCAAATTCACAGTTACCACCTTTCAGAGGAGCAATGGCAGATCAGTTTATTGCCATTCTTCTTCCTCTTGTACTTGTCTATTTAGAATCAAATCCACCTCCAGGTTTTACTGCGGAAGGTGTAACACTTTTTTGTTTTCACAAAATATCAGTAAATCACAATTCTCTTCCAAACCCATAACTCTTCAGGTTAGGCATATTAAGGAGAGAACTGTCTACAGGCAAAAATATGTGTGGAGGCCTGTGCCACTAAAGTGAATAAAAGTTTGACCATTGATTTCAGTAGAAACAGAAATTCACTCCTAGATTCTTTTTGCGTACTTTAGCAGAACTGACTCATCTGTCTCCTTTTATGCATTGCAGCTGTATCAGTGGAGCTCCAAATGATACAATTAGTTTTTGTTTGTTTGTGTGTGTGTGTGTTTGTTTTTAAATAGTATATGTTGCTCCAAAAAGCTGTATGTTTCATAGATGGTAGCTGAGAGTTACTACTGATGTTGATGCCATCACAACCCATGGGAAACCCCTGATGTGTATAGCTCTGCTTTTAGATATGAAAGAAAAAAATAAGTCCATCATCCATATGTTCTTTCCAACAATCTAGTAAGCCTGTATGAAACAGCATGATTAAAAATTCATAGCTTTTCAAGTTGTAGCTATACTTTTTTATATAACTTTCAATAAAAGCTACAGAGAAGCCCAGGCTTAAACTTTAGGTTTAAGTTTGTTTTCTTGCTGCTGAGACCATTCTACTAAATTACATCTGCAAGCTGTCTCTATGTATTCAAACTGTTTATAGTAAGCTGAACGCATTTTGCTTAAGGGTCTGAAAACCCTTCTCTTCTGGTGGAGAGCAAATTAGGGCACAATTTCAGAAAATTAGATTTTTTTCAACATATAATTGTGAGCACTTAAAAATATGGATGATTCTCAAAACAAGAGCCCTTTCAAGCTTATATACAATTGCTGGTATTCCTTTATTTAGAAATGCATATTCATTTTCTTTAGTTGTTGAGAACATAAAGCTATATGTGAAGAAAGAATCCCCCCTGTGTGAAAAAGATCTTTTCAGCTGAGTTCCTAATTGGCTTTGCTTGTGCAACCTGAACATTTTGACAAGGGCATATGTTCTGTTCTATGCTATGCTATGCTATGCTATGCTATGCTATGCTATGCTATGCTATGCTACGCTATACTCTCTTGCTCTACTCTACTCTACTTTATTCTACTCTACTAATTCCACTCCACTACACCCTATACCCACCATCATCATTCATGAATACCTTAATCTGGAAATGTTTAAATTCTAAAATAAGGAACAACAGAATCTTTTTTCTTTCTTTTCTTTTCTTTTTTTTTTTTTCCCCAAGTGTTAACTCTGCTAGACTGTTGAGCTTGGTTTTGTCTTCAGCAGGTGGCTCAAGAATAACTGAAGATTGTTCAGTAGCCACAGTTTAGGCATTTAAAATGTAAATGTTATTACAGATTATTTGGGAATTTCTGGTTCTCCTATGCTGGAAAACATGCAGTAATACATTTTATTGAATACCAAAATCCAATTTCACTTGCTATTCTAGTGTCATTTTGGACTGTTAGAATTGAATCAATCAGTTTGATTCCTCAGGTGAGGAATGGATCCATTTGGATGAGAATCCTGCCATGATATGAGTTCTCACTTTGAAACAGCAAGGAGCTGTATTAATAACACTCTTTCCTCTTTCTGATTCACCACTGTAAATCACCATTATTGCAGAGAAAGCTCTTGTCATGCTCAACAAAAACATATTAACTTTTCCTAAGTCTGAGAGACAAGTTGTCCATAACGTACAAAAGTGTGGGGCTAGTCCAGATCGTACACTTCTCCCCATTTTGATTAAATTGTCACAAAGCTCTTTTTCTGAGTACATAAGTCTTTAATTCCTTCAGTTACTGGGCTGCAAATGCGTAATCTTTCTTATTATAGCATGCAGTGTTTCCTTGCAAAGTTGCATTGGTTTCACAATTTAAGCAAGGGCAGGTGCAGCACTACTGTAGATTACTTGAGGGGACAAATGTATTGATTTGCATAGCTGCAGGGCTTTTTGAATCCTCTGGGAAGCAAAAGCAATTTGCTTTTATTTACTCTCAGTTCTACAGTTCCTTCTGCCACTTATTCTCACTGGGTCAGCCTTTCCCTTTTCTAACGTTCATGTCCTGATGTTGCACCAGAACTACATAAATAGATTTTACCTGGACTCTCGAAGTATTGCAGATTCAACATTTTTGCCTCTTCTGTTGGAAAGCAGTCTACAAATCTCTGTTGTTCAGAAATTTTCTTTTAATTTTCTGTCAGCATTTTCTATCTATTCTTGTCCTAATAATGTCCTTTAATCTAAATAGGTATTATTATTTATTTATTTATTTATTTATTTTTCTGGAGTTTCCTCTTTTGATAAATATATAATGACAGAAGACATCCAGCTTCAGCCTTTTTTTTTTTTTTTCTTTTCAGGTGGGCTGAACTAGTGAAGGCCCTAGTCTCTTTTTGTGCACTGATTTCTCAGTGTATAGCTACACTGGGAATCAATGTGACCAGTAGAAGCAGTAGATGTACAGAGGGAAGCAGTAGGTATTAAAGACCTGATGTGCACATTACATGCATTTTAAGGTGATGGTAGTGGTTACAGGAGACAGGAAAGGGATGGTCCTGGTAGACAGTACTCTACAGATGTAGATCCCTCATCAGTGTTAGGAAAAGAGCTCTCCTGGTCCCCTCACTAACACTGGGTGGAACAACCCAGGTCTCTCCTGCCTGCAGAAAAAAATCCAGGCACAAGGATGAGGGACACTGTGGGTTTACTGTCCTCCTCCAAACTGCAGTGATCAGTAGTAGGACTGCTCAACAGGGACTCCTGAACAGCCCCAGTCCCACAATTCACTACCCTTCATATTCCCTTTTTTGCCTCACAGTTCATCCCATTTACCATCTTCATTACATTCAGCATAAGAAAAAAACTTGCCCCTAATTACTTTTTCTCCAATGTTGTCAGTTTTGCTGCATCCGTAGTATTATGTAGTATAAGTCTGTAGTATATTTAGTATTTGTGGTAGTTATGCAGGGAACTTATACAGTATTACAAATAAGTTTTCAAGATACTGGTGGTCTTGTAAGTCTCTGCTTCCTAAATGTTCCCCTTTTTCCCCCACCAATTATCTGTGAAATCTGGCTTTCTTACATATCTCCTCCTTATCTTTTTCTAAAATCTAGCCACTTCTCACAGTGCTATCTGTTACTTTTGCCAGCTTCTCACATTGTTATTTGTTAGAACCAATATTTTTTCATGTCTAGCCCAGCAGTTTCTCACATCCTGTTCACTCAGTTTAACCTCAGGTTAGCACCTAGTCAGCAGCCTAACCATCAGACTGCAACCCTAACACTCCTCTGCTTACAGGTCATGTCCCAAGGAGAGGCCACGCCATCTCTGTGCCATCAAACCTGAGCAGGCCTCCAGTGGCATCCCTAACACAGGCTGCACAGATGGGAGCAGGCACCTGAACCCCAGGGGTTTAACTTGCGCGGGTTTTACCAGGTTATAGTCCCATCTCTTACCATTGCCAGCACCACTATGACCCTTCAGAGGTAAAACAGCATGTACACAATGGTAGATTTCTACTTAGCTCCTGTACTAGTGCACACAAGACCTGTGTGATCCTCTGGCTTCATTTCATGCAACTGCTGCTCTGGTCCCATGTACTAAACCCCCACGAATTGAGTCTTTCTCACTTTTGTTTGAAAATATTTTTGTCTGTGTACTCTGGGAGCCCCTGGGAAGTGAACACAAGCACAGTAAATCGGGACAAGCGTATTCATTACAAAAGTGCTCTCCTGATCCAAACTAGCTGGTGTGCCCACTGATAGACACATTGGCATTGAAATGACAGCTAAGCTTAATAACCAATCTCTGCACCTGGTCTTTCTTGAATGTGGGCAATGAGACTACATACTGATTTCCACATGATGTCTTTTCTCACCTTACAACAGCATCAGGGTTCTATTATTTCTGGTAGAGACAATGTGTGTATTTCCCAGGATTTGGCTCGTGTAGTCACAAATCACAGTGTTCCCAAGATTGGTTGTACTGGCCAGATCCTTCTCACGGTAGAAATGGCCCTAATTGCATACAGTCGAGTACCCATGTCAGAAGTTAAGGCTTAAAGTTGAAGAGGTGAGGCTACACTAAAGATTATGGTGATCTACCAAAGTAAGATGTATTGACAGTGATAAAACTGACATGACTAAGTGCAAAGAGGAACTAGGAGTAACAGGTTTAACAGGAATTCAATGAGGGTGCTTAGGCTTGTGTTTTCTGCAAGGGCATGAACTATGTAAGCAATTTGCTAGTGTGTAATACTGTGTTATATCAGGTATCTTGCATTCAACACGGGCCAGTATGCTGTGCCCTACGGCTTTCTGCCTTTGAGGTGGGTTCCTCCAGCTGCTTGGCCAGTGATGTGACAGCTCAAGGCATTTTGTTACTCTTCCTAGAAAAAGGAAACCCAAGTGGAATACTCAGCAAAATTTATGTCCTTGGGGGCAGAACCCTTGCCTGAAGGGGAAAAAAGAGGGAAGAGGAACATGAGAAGCAGTTTTTATCATCTACGTGGCTGATGCTTATCTCATTTTCTACTAATTCACATCACGAATTTATGTCCATTGTCCCTAAATGTGTTACTGTTTTTTTTTTGGTTTTTTTTTTTGTGCTCTTGAATTTCATCCCATTTCTATTACTCATGCATTACAGCTGCCTTGCTCTTTCCCAGTCCTTATATGCTGACCATGCCCCATTTCAGCCATAGACTTCAGCACATCTCTTGTCCTTAAGTTGCTGAAAAACATTTAAAGACATCAATGGTTGAAAACAGTAACCTCTGTCCAGACTGATATTTCCCCTTCAAGCATGACTAGGTGCCATTTTCCAGAAGTCATTTTCTTTTCCCATCAGAATTCTTTTATGAATTCCTGCGCAGTCAGGCTTAACCAACTATTTTCAATAAAGCACCATATTTGAAGATGAGATAGAAAAAAAAATGCTATTTTAAAATTTTTCTGTAAAAATAGTTACTGGGATATCAGGCAAGCCTCGGACAATCTGTTGTTTGGTTAATGTAGATTATGTTTTACCCCATTTTTAATTTATCTGTATGTTTTCAATTATTTTTTTTCTTCCAAAATATTGTTCTGATTTTTTTGCATAATATTAAGGTCAGAAAAAGTGGATTTGTAGCTATTGATAGCTCTATTTCCTCAGGCATATAGTTTCTATTTTTGTTATTGATAATATAAACTTCTGGCATTTACATTTTCTCAAAAGTATTTTATATTTTATAATTTTTTTTTTTTTGAGTGAAGGTTGCCCAGTCCTCCTAAAATGTTAAACCTTTTCACTTCCACCTCAGAAGACAAAATTTCCCATTGTCATTTTGCTCTTATTTAGTTATTCAATTACTTTTTCAGCATTAGAAGTAATTAGAACTTCTAATTAGAAGTAATTAGTAGTAATTAGAAGCATTAGAACTGTTTTAGTTCAATATTATTTTTAAAATCTATTTTTTTAATCTTATTTTATTATAGACTATTTATTTTTCCTTAGTGTCTTTATATGTATAAAACCCTTTCTGTGATTTTTTTTTCTAATTAGGTCTTATTTCCCATAATCTTTTTCAAGATTTCACTGAGCATTCCTTTTGACAAGTCTCACTTTATCCCAGTATCACTTTATTTCTAACACTTTAAATATACAGTGCTGAAAGAGATCATTTAGTTCATTGTCCTGTCCCAAACCAAGACCATTGTGACAGGGTTGTCTAATATGTTCTTAAAGATCTTCTATAACAGAGGTTGTCCTCTGTGATTCCTCAAGTACAGTATTTCACAATCATTTCTATCAAAACACTTTCTGCTCTTTAATTTGAATGTTTCTTGTTTGAATTTAAGCTGATTACTGCTTGTATTTTTCACCAATAAAATGAATAATGGTTAGTTCCCTCTTCTTTGCAGCAACCTTTTGCAACTTTGCATAATTTTTGAGGTGTTCCTCAGTTGACTCTTCCTCTGGCCAGCCAGTCCCATTTTTTTTCCCAGGGTGAGCTTGTTTGCATGACTACAGATTTTTCTCACTACTATTCACACCAGACTCTGTCCACTTGATTCTCACTACTCCTGATCCCATGAATGCCCATAAACTGAGGCTTTTGGAGAATTGCTTCAAGTACTTTGCAAACTGTATTCCTGCTTAGAGGTCCTAGATGGTATTTGTTGATTTGTTTAGTTGTTTTGTTGTCCGTTTTCTTTTTTTCTTTTTTTTTTTTACAAAATTAGCAGTCTTTTCTAACAACATCACAGGATCCATTAACTCAAATGGAACAAAAAGAAGATTCATACCAGGGAGAACCCCAGAAAAAAAAAAAAAAGCTAAACACTGGTTTAGATATGAGAATACATAGCAATAGAAACAAAGCATTTAGGTCATCCTTTGCCTCACACATATTAAAATAAATTGCTTATTCTTACATGTGCAAATCTCTGTTTGCAAAAAAAAGACTTGCTGTATTCTCATCCTTCAAAGATTTCTTGCATTTTGTTTGATGTTAACTAACAACATTGATAATTTCTAGAAAATACAGTGATGAATGGAAAATATCTTTTTTTTTTTTTTTTTAAAGGCTGTGACCAGCTTTGCACTAATTTCTATTCTCCTTCCTTTTACTCTGCCTGGTGTTTCTGAAGTGATTGCCTTTCACCTATAGGCTCATTTTCTTAGTAATTGTCTTACATGGAAATTCAGTGAGGCTTTCAAGTACAACACATGGTAGTAGGACTCTCTGTCATGGAATCAAGTGAACTACTGCTTCTGAAGTCAAGTCTAAACATTACACTTATATGCCTGGATCTTTGTACCACTTCTGGGGGTTTGCATTCTGGGTTTTATCCAGACTTTTTAGGGTCATCTGTTTCTAAATCACCATCCTGAATAAAATCTCATCATATATTACAAGAAATTTCTGTTTGCAGCCATTCAACCAAATGCAATAAAATTTTATACCTATGCTTCAGTAAACAACTGCACTCCATGGAAGGTTATTTTGAGTCTTGTCTTAATGCTTGTTTTCCCTCTGATTGTCCCTTTATTTTTACAGTGCTATGTATTTTCACTGTTAATTCAGATGATATAAAGATTTCCTATTAAGTGGCTCTTCCACATCACTCTAGCAAGTATGGCATAGTACAATCAAGTTTAGTCATATGACTATCTCTGAATTCATTGTAATAACTCACAACTGTATTTTTGCATGATAGGAAATATTTTTGCACTCAAATTTAGTATAGATTGTACAATTACATTGCAAAATTGACATTTAGATTTAAGGGTTCCTCTCTTCTACATAATTCAGACTTTTCCAGCTCAGATATATTCTCAAGCTGGTACTTGAACACTTCACAGCTTCAAACCTACCAGACTTGTCTAGTAAATTTTACTTTTTAATACTTTTTCCTGATTATTTTGTTCAAATTACTTTTAACTCAAATTTTTAATGTATTTGATTTTTATTATTTTTTTAAGCAAAAGTGAAAATCCACAATGGTGTTTCTTGTCCATCTTATCCTTCATGACATTACAATTTCTTTATAAATTACTATTATTATTGACAGTCTTCACAATACCAATTAATTTCAAGACACCTTTTGACTCTTGCTTCTTCATATATTTTTTTTTCCACTTTCTTTCCAGATAATGCTGAAACTTTTGATGTTTTATCAACAAAATATAGGAGGCATCTTTATTTTAAACAAGCCTGCCAATAATTGTTTCTGGAATAAGAAGGAAGTTGTTTCTGTTTGTTTGCTTGTTTTTCTTTTGAAGAAAACAGAACAAAACAAATCTAAACAAAAAAGACCTAAAACATTCACTTTATGAATTATTGCCTTGCTTTAGTTTTCATATTTATTTTAGTTTCTACAAAACTTTCTTTTGGGATGAATCCACATATTCATAAATTTTATGTACAGATTAGGCTATAATGGTCATGTAGTTTAAACTCTTCTCTAACACACAAAGTATAAAATTTCTCCCAGGAATTCCTGCCAGAAGCACAGTCACTTGTGGTTTAAGAGCACTACATAAGTTCAAGCAATTGATCTGATCAGTACAATAGATTTTCTTTGGGACCATGAAGAAAGCATTTAAAGGCAATTTGACTCTAATACACATCTACGCCTTCGTAAAGATCATCCCTCCACACTCCCAGAGTATATGACAAAAGGCAAAATTTCTTCAGGCTAAGTCATAGTAAAGAAGCTGGCGAATAAAAGCATATATTAAAGGAAAAGAAAGTAAGTATATTTTCCCTAGAGGTTGTATACTGTTTTGTCCTTAAAGTTTTCTGACATTTTGAGTGTCATTATATAGATTGAAAAGGCTGAATTACATTGTCTGATTAAAGTCACAGAAAACACTAGCTTAAAATAGTGAATGTACAACAAATGGTGGTGTAAACCCCGAAGGAAAATATCTTTTTTTCTTTACAGCATAATGTAAGCCATTTCTGTGATACCTATTGAACACAGAAATCCATCAGATGTTCACAAATCTAATTTAAAATGGCAAAATGAAAACATTTATAAAAATCTTTTTCACAGGATCATAAGGTTTCTTATACTGCTGACTGACACGTATGGATTAATATAAAATACTTTTTTCTCCCATTTTAAATTTAGAATATGATTAAAAATTAATCAAAACATTATCAAATAGAACAATATTATTTTTAAGCATATGAGTTTTTTTCCTATTATTTTGTACGGGCAGAATGAAACTAAATTCTATCTGGACACTGGCATTGGCTTTATTTATCCATCATCTGTAGTGGGTTTCCCATCTTTCATTATGGAACACAAGTCCCACCATTTCTTAAGATATTAGTCACAAAAACTTTTATCTTCCCCCACCTCTGTCTACCTTGTAAATGTTTGTTTGTTTGTTTGTGGAAGAAAGTGTATCTGCCTGGAGAGAGCTTCATGTTCAATTTTAGTCCATTTATGAGAATCTCTTTAGCGTTGGACTGACTATAACAATTATTGGCCACAGGAAGGTATTTCTGCTCCATTTTGAATTTGATTTTCTCATACTTGTTTTAAGAAGACAAGAAGCCCATGAACAGAAGCATTAAATAATTGCCCAGGATCTCTCCCAGGTCCTCTCTAACAATTGGAAAGGCACATCCTCTAACACAAGGGATGACAATATGATAAAATCAGTAAGCTGTCCCTTCTCTTTCCAGGAGAGCATTTCTCACCAGAGGTTATCCTGGACAGAACTCATTCAGTCTAAGAATGCAAATATTCTCATCTTCTTACTCTTAATTTTCCAACCAGTGTATCACATTCCTTCCAGGATCAGGCACTGTATGTTCAAATCCAAAAAGCCACCATCCTCAAAGAGACTTAAGAACTTTTCACTCCCTGTGAAAAATTGAAGGCAATCATGCTCTACAAAATCACCGATTACCAAAATCTAAATTTACGAGTGACATTGTCTACAGAAACTTTTTAACTTGATCTGCTTCTTTCTGCCATCAAATTTCTCTCTTTATTTTCAAAGCTCAGTAGAAGAGCAATTTAAAATTTAAAATGCTTGTATTCCTATTAAGACTGTAATAAGACTAGGAACAATAGCAATAGACAGTTGTGCACTAGTACAAATTCATGCTGGCAGGACGTAGGTTGCCATATTTCTATGAAACAGATAACATGGTGATCTCTGTGGTCAGATCTGGCCCCTGTAACAGAATGTGGGTTTACTTGCTTGTTAAGACAAAATGAAGAGTTATAAGCAAAGATTTCGTGATTACTCTAAAGGATGTAGTGTGCAAGAGCTTTTTGTTTGTTCGTTTGTTTGTTTTTGAGTGATACCATGTATTAATGAAGGATGAGGTAGTTCAAGCTGTGTTCCCCCTGGAAGGGCTTGACCTTGGCATTAGAATGAACAATTTCTTGATGATGGATATGTTTAACTTTATGGACCTTTAATAAATAATTAGTTTGCATCAGAGCTACAAAAGCGATGAGAAATCTACATTATTTGTGAGGAAGATGTTATATTGATGGACAGATTCTTTGCTTTCCACGCCATAAGAGAAGCAGATTTTTTTTCTAAGCATGGCACCTCAACATGTCACTTGCAGTGCAGATCATCTGTAAACCAAAACATTTTCGGATTGTAAGATCAGCTATGAAGATACCGAGGAACTTATTACATATCCATAACAATTACCATCAGCTATGAAGATACCGAGGAACTTATTACATATCCATAACAATTACCATCAATCTCACTAAAATTGTAATAGAAGATCTGTTTGGTAGCTGAGCAATTTTATTCTGGTCATCTGAAAACACTCTTCTTTTTTCAATATTTAGACACCAAATAAACTTTTATCTTCCAAGCATTATAAACAGGAATGTGAGTGAGACAAAAATAATAGTCTCCCCATTTTACTAATGATAGCATTTGATAAGGAGACTCATTATTATCTACAGTAGTAATTAAAGTAATATTAGAACTATCAAAACCAAACTCATAAAGGGATTAGTATTGTTTGGTCTAAGAAGAAAGATATTAAGGGGATATCATAATAATGGCACTGTGATTTGTCAAAGGTTATAATAAAGAGGAGAATAAGCTTTTTTTTTTTTTTTTTCCCTCTACATGTCTTTAGTAACTGGGAAAGTATATTAACTTTTGGCATGGAAGAATTTAAATTAAATATTAGGAAACACTTTCTAATCATTGTGAAAGTGGCCTGTTTAAGGTCATAAAAGAAAGACACAAAATCTCATTATAGGCTCTTAAAAACATGTCAGACAAAGACTCATTCATGAACACTACAAAACAAAGACTCATTCATGAGCACTAGATTAGGACAACTCCGGTGGCTCCTTCTATAGTTTCTGTCTAAACCTTCAAATCAAGATTATTCCTCAGAAGAATCTTTCCTTCATCATAGTTATAGCAACTGTGATCAGTGAATATCCTGTACACAGATGAACACTTTAAGAAATTTACCATTTCTCCATGTTGACTGTTAAAAGAAGTATACATACTGCGTCATCGAAACTATCACACATGAGGGGGCCAGCTATATCACGTCTGCTACACTTCCCATTTCAACAAGCTGGAAAGCAAAAGCCTTTAGGCTGTTGCTGACAGGAGATTTCTAATGAGGACAGTGTCTTTTGAAGAGCAATATGGAGAGAGAATGGAGAGGAACGAGCTCCCTGTTCACAAGTGGTCAGTAAAATATCGTATTTCCTAGTCTTCCTTTCTCCTTGCATATTTGTACTTTTTGATGCACATAAGAATGACTGACAGTATTTACATAAATTATGTTTCTGCTCCTCTTCCTCTCCTACCTCTTCTTTTAAAAAATATTTTTAAAGTTCCTCACCTTTGTTTTCTTTCTGCAGTTTTGAGCATAGAAACCCAGGAGGATTTTGATTTTCTATCTTCATGAAAACACACAGATGTAATTCAAAGTCTGTGAGCAACCTTCTCAGCAAAAGGCAAAATAAAACTGTCTTCAGTCTCAGTCTTTCTAGAACAGTCAGGATTTAATTAATATTGATAGAAAAAATGTCCAAAAATAGATGTATTTTTTGAATTACAGTATGGTAATAAGCCATATTGAGAGCATGAGAATCTCAAGTATTCTTCAAAAATCAATATGATAGGAAGCCTTTGGCAGGAGAGGTTTTACAAATAGATCCAAATGATCTGTACTGTAACCTCATAAAAGTGGTTCATATTTTAATGTAGCAATGTACTGCAACATTACTCCCAGAAAATATCCCCTTCTAAATACCATAACATTAGACCATTGAATCAAGAATGATTTTATGACTCCTATACTCATTTACTTCATGTGCAGGCTACAATGAGAATAGCAGGATGTTTTGTTACAATTTCTATTCTAAGGAATTGATTGATACAGAATTATATGATAAGGAAAACAGCAACACGCAGATCTGTTGTTGTTTTTTCCTTCTGTCTGTAATCTACATTCTCTTTTTAAGATCTTCTGCTCAGTTCTAGAAATGCAACCAGTACAAATATAGGTAATCTGAATGTATAAGAGAAATGTATGCCTGCCTATCACCTCAACTCAGGGAAGTTTGGATTCTTGGGCTATATTAATTATTAGTGTGTGTGTGTGTGTGTGTGTGTGTGTGATTAAAGCAACTAGAAGTTTTCCTTGAGATGTCCATGCTATTTTACCTAAAACACAAAAAATATGTCTTGTGAGGCTTTTCTGTATGTCAAATTTGAGACACAGAGTATTTATACTGTTGAAATGAAGACACCCAACCAAACAAATATGCAAACTAATTAAACAAGAAACCCTGTGGGGATACTATTTGGTGAATGCAGAATGTCTGCACAGTAAGTGTCAGACCTGTTGTACGTTGCGACTTGTAGCAGAGGATTAGTGAGCCAGATGTTTTCCAAAAAGCACATTTTGCAGTAACACTACACATGTACCCTGGCCATCTGTGGATTTCCAAATGCATGCAACCCTTGATGAAATATCAGGCCTCTGAGCACACACACAGTCCCTTGTGACATTTGTTCAGTAATGTTAGGCCTTTCACCAAGAAGGGGGGAGGCCCTGTGGCTGGAAACGTGAGATCCCCTAAATCCACTTGGACCTAGGGAAAGCTTGCTAGGTAACTATGTCTGTTGCCTAATACCTATTATCCCATGGGACTGTACTAATTGCTGTGCTACAGAGTTATGTTCCCTGTGCCTCCACTGTAGCTGAACATTTTGAATTATTTGGTGAACAATGTCAACAGAAAGAGTGGGGAATGCTCCCAGCCCTGGCTGCAGATCAAGGCACCCCACTTCCACAGCAGGGCTCTGGAGGAAAGTGCCTCCCCCACCTCTTTTTTAAAGCAAAGCAGCTGCGCCTTGAGAAAAATATATATAAAAAAAATATATATATATATATATATATAATTTTCAGAGTTCCTTTGGGAAACTTGGGTAAAGACTCTGTCTAATCTCCAGTCCTCTTCCCAGCTGGGTGCGAGGTAAGCAACCAGATTCTGGCACTGGTGTGACCTTGGACATGCATAACAACAGGTATTCAGGAGTCTGGGAACCTTCAGAGTAGAAAAGACATGTACATGGTGAAATAGGTGGTCCTGTACTGGGTAGTTACCATGAAAGATTTTCTTCAGTCAGAGTTTTTGCCTTAGACATCTCCCTCCTGCCCAGTTTTAAGCAATCTGTCAATTCCAAGAAGGTCTTGCATGTGTTTTACATACACAGTGGGCCCTGAGTGAAAATGAGTATACTGTATTTTCAGAATGGCATGAATGAGCATGTGAAAGTAGAAACTCCTTTGTTGTTTTTGGTATAGGAATGTCCCTCACCAAGGGAGTGAGTTTTAAAGCATTAATTTATACTGCTTACTTTGTAAGTTTAGTAACTACTGACCCCCAAGACAACCTCATGGCAGTTACAAAGTTGAAGATTATCTCAAATACTGTAGAGTAGATATAAAATAAATAAATAAATAGATAGATAGATAAATAAATTCTTACAGCTACCTCAAAAAAAGCTTCGTATCTCTCCCATTTAACTTTATGTGCATGCTTAGCTTTTCATTCATATTCTGAATGATTCAGTGAATATTGTCCTTGTCTTCTCTTCCTCTGTTTTCATTGATGATAAGGATTTTCAGCTGTTGCTTATTTAACTTATTAGAAATGTCCTTTTAGAGATTCAGATCTATCATCTGCCAGATCAATAGTTTTGCTGCGTGCTGTGATACCAGTTATTTTCCCCTCTCTAGCTATCTTGCCTTCTCATAAGCTAGTCTATACATCTTAGATCTGTCAATGGAAAAAGGGCGTTTGAAAGCTGTGTTGCTGAATACTGAACTAATTAGCAGAACTTTTGCTGTTAAAAATAGATATTAGCCAAGCTGGTTTGCAAATATGTTCAACAAATTTCAGCTGAACGTACAACTCTAGAACTTAGCTTTAGATATATATTCTCAGATGATTATCTCTGCACTTGGTGGTATTTATATCAAAGTCATCTTATCCCACTTTTACAGTTGCTCCAGACAGAGGTCTGCCTGGAACTACTGAATTTTAGAGCAAAAGATTAATCTATGCCATTTGTACAAGTCCAGTCACTTGTTAGGGAATGCACTACTGTAACCTCATTGGGTGCAAGGGATCAAACATGTAGCAGATGGTATCTAAATGCTTTGGGTCTTTTTTTCCCATTTGGAAAGTAAAAATCTTGCACATTATTCATTAGTTGGCAAAAATATTCCATGCTACCTTTCGAAAGTCTAATTATATTATCTCTAGTGTTCTGTCAAATTTGTGGTTTGATTCATTTGGTCAATTTAAAATTCCCGTTGCATTTCCACCTGGTATGCTTCATTTCCTGTAATAATATAATGTTTAGAATTGATTCTTTCTGTGAAGAAAAAAAAAAAAAAAAAGGCCGTGTTTCACTCCCCAGTCATTTCATTAAGGGGGAAAGTGAATCTTTTAGTGTTTTTGGCTGCTGAAGTGCCTTGAAGTCATTATGAAGCTTGAACATTAGAAGCTCAGGAACCGATCCAAAAGAAGAGCTGGGTTATGAGACGCGCTCTTGAGCTAGCTGGTGTTAAAGCTGGTAGGAAGTCACCAGGTCTCAGACATGGTAACAGTGCCTACTCCCAGTTCAAAGCCGTATAAGCCTCCACTGATGGCTTGCTGAACCTGAGCAATAGTTGGACTTTATTACTTATTTACATGGATATGTTTTCCTACAGAAACAAACCATTCCAGTAGAACTGATGAAATCTGTTTTACTATGGCTTTATAAACTATGTAACTACAAGTGGTCTCTAGATCCTTCATACCCCAAGTCCTGTACTTCCTACAGGCATTTCCAACAGCCCCAGTTTCCTCTCCAGCTCATTACCTATAACCTTCCTGAGAAGCAGTTGAAATGAGGCATCATCATTTGCATCTGTAGTACTAGAATAGGAAAATAGCTTTTTGTGTGTTTTAAAATTTAAGAGGTAGAACTGGCTTCCAGAGTAGTAGTAAGAGATGTAAAATGCAAACAAATTTAAAATTAAAATTAGTATGACTAAAGGACTTCATTTGCAGAACAGGATTTCAGCTGTTATTTGGCATTTGACTCGCAGTGAAGATGACAGGTTACAGACTCGAGAATAATAAAAACTGCCTCTGGAATTAATTTTCTTTTACATCTTGTTGCAACACATTAGACACATACATTATTTATCATTGCATAGATCTCATCTTAACAAACATCAAAGCCTCGACCAAGTCATATTCTCTACTCTGATTAGACTGCACCAGGAGATAATTATTCTAAGAACACCTCTGGTGGGGTTTCACAACTGTTGCAACCTGCTAAAACAACTACATTAATGTAAACATTGACAATAAATAAAACCAAGGTATATCCATGTTTTACCATTTCTTGCAAGCAAAAAAATCCAGGCAAGTGACAAAAGGAAAGAACACAGATAGAACATAGCTTACGACTTTCTCCAAGATGCTTTGGTTTCTGCATGCAAATACAACCAAACTGACTCTACCATGGAACAAGAGGTAAGGAGATTTCTGAGATTCCCTTGAGAAGAAAAATGTCTTGCTTCTAGAGCTTGCCTGTGCCAGGAATAAAACTGGGTTCTGCTTAAACTCAGTTTACACCACATGACCATTGCCTAGTGGGAGCAGCATTATTGCAGATGCTGGCATAAAGTGGTCTGAATGGCCACAGACACAGTTTACAAATGGCTCTGGACTATCTCTGCTAATGCTGAGAGAGGGTCATGGTTCTGGAGCCCTTCCCAGACAAGCATCAAATATGAAGAGTAGAGCTGACTTCTACGACTGAAACATAGCACTGAAGTATCCAATTTCAACTTAACTTGGGTTAAGAAGAATAAAAGAAAAAAAAGAAAAAAAAAAGGAATAAAAAGAAAAAGAAGGAAAATAAAAGAAAACAAAAATAATTAAAAAAACATCAGAAAAAAGAATAATAATATGGTCATACTATGAACTCCAAGTCTCATTCCCAGAAAATATAAATTTGCTACAGGAATACAGAAGAAATGTATACTTTTTTATTACAGTATCACAGTATCACAGATTTCTAGGTTGGAAGAGACCTCAAGATCATCGAGTCCAACCTCCGACCTAACACTAAGTACTCCACTAAACCATATCGCTAAGCTCTACATCTAAACGTCTTTTAAAGACCTCCAGGGATGGTGACTCCACCACCTCCCTGGGCAGCCCGTTCCAATGCTTAATAACCCTTTCGGTAAAGAAGTACTTCCTAACATCCAACCTAAAACTCCCCTGTCGCAACTTTCGCCCATTCCCCCTCGTCCTGTCACCAGGCACGTGGGAGAACAGACCAACCCCCACCTCTCTACAGCCTCCTTTAAGGTAACTGTAGAGAGCGATAAGGTCGCCCCTGAGCCTCCTCTTCTCCAGGCTGAACAAGCCCAGCTCCCTCAGCCGCTCCTCGTAAGACTTGTTCTCCAGACCCCTCACCAGCTTGGTCGCCCTTCTCTGGACTCGCTCGAGCACGTCCATGTCCTTCCTGTAGCGAGGGGCCCAAAACTGAACACAGTACTCGAGGTGCGGCCTCACCAGAGCCGAGTACAGGGGGACAATCACTTCCCTCGACCTGCTGGCCACACTGCTTCTTATACAGGCCAGGATGCTGTTGGCCTTCTTGGCCACCTGGGCACACTGCTGGCTCATATTCAGCCGACTATCAACCAATACTCCCAGGTCCTTCTCGGCCAGGCAGCTTTCCAGCCACTCATCTCCCAGCCTATAGCTCTGCTTGGGGTTGTTGCGCCCCAGGTGCAGGACCCGGCACTTGGCCTTGTTGAACTTCATACAGTTGACCTCAGCCCATCGCTCCAGCCTATCCAGATCCTCCTGCAGAGCCTTCCTGCCCTCGAGCAGATCGACACACGCACTTAGCTTGGTGTCATCTGCAAACTTACTGAGGGTGCACTGGACGCCCTCATCCAGATCATCGATAAAGATATTAAAGAGGACCGGCCCCAGTACCGAGCCCTGGGGGACTCCACTAGTAACCGGCCTCCAACCAGATTTGACTCCATTCACCACAACTCTCTGGGCCCGGCCATCCAGCCAGTTTCTAATCCAGCGAAGCGTACGCCAGTCCAAGCCCCGAGCAGCCAGTTTCTTGAGGAGAATGTTATTAAAAGGAACAAGATGTATAAGGTGAGAAAGGCTTGTCTGTTCACTGCTACATCAGTTTTACTCTGGAGTAGCTCCACAGATTCAGTGTCATCAAGATGACAGAACTGAGGATCAGGCTTTGTGATAATGAGCTCTGGTGGGCTTGCCTGGTGGGAAAATAATTTTTGGAACAGGAACATGAGGTACCTGGATACATACAATACTTTCTCCATTCTGCTGCTCAACTTGAACTTGCATCTATGGTACACAAGCTAGCAAAACTGTGTAACGAGGTTTCAGAATATGACTACCATATACCATTCAGGTCTGAATTATGAGATGTGCATTGCTTCTCTGGCAATTTCTTCCTGGTATGGACCAGACTGTCCATGTGGTTCTTTTCCCGGTTTCCATTGCTGTTCATAGACATGGAATAGGAACTTCCTGCCATTTCGCTCTCGCTTTATGATGACCCAGACCTGTCCCTTTTAAAATCATTGACAAAAAATCCACATCACATTTGGCTCTGAAAGACAACTCATCCTGTTCTGTACATAAAAAGGACCTGAGTGCCCCTGACATTTTGGTACAAACATTTTTTGCAATCACCACCTCTGTGTTTTATCTCAATAAGGTTTCTAAGAGTTCCTCATAAATCAGTGTATGGGTGGACAATATTTTCACACATATCTTAATCAAAGATAACTAATTTACAGTAGGGAAAAAAAAATAAAAGAATTGTCAATAAATTCCACGTAACAAGAGTTTCACTGAGCTTTAACTCAAATTGTAAATGGAGAAGCTTCCTTTGACAGCCTAAGCATAAAAAAGCTTCTTTAATGGAGTGTCATGAAACTGTCCTAAATGGGAGATTACAAGACTCTGGCTTGGAAAAAAAAAAAAAAAAAGAAAAAAAAAAGTAATTGCCTTTTAAAATTTCCCTTTTAATACCTTAAATCTGGTTATTATAGATTTTTTTTTTTTTAAGCTTAGCTCTAATAACCAAAAGAATCTTCTTTATTAAAATTAATTTAAATAAGAAAACAAAACAAAACAAACAAACAAATAAACACTTAATGTTGGAAAATGTTAGTCACCATAAAATTTGTTATCAATTTTGAAGATTTGGTCTGCTGGATTTGATCCAAAATTTTAAAGTCAACAAACATTTTTCCCACTGATTTCACAAAGTTTTGTATCTGAACATGTATAGAGTCCAGCTATGTTTTTTGTTGTTGCTAATTGTGAAAATATTTTTGTAGGTTTTTTTTTTTCTTCTTTTTAAATTCAGTGTTGAATTCTTAGAGTGAAATGAGAGATGAAGTAAATGCAACCACAGTAAACATTGTCTCAGAAAAATGATTTTCTGTGGAATGGCATCATATGTAGTCCAAGATCCAAAACTGCATTAGTTTAAGCTAAGCCATAGAGTTAAATGGAGAACATTGAAAACTGTATTATAAGCGAGTATTCCAGTCCAACACCGATTTTCTTTCTTTTTGATATAAATTGGTTTGGAATATTTAAATTACATTCAATTAATCCAAAACAAGAATGTCCACATAAAAGATCACATTTAATCAGATTGGTTTAACATACAATAACTAAACAAAAGTAATAGGAATGAGGAAGAAAACCAAAGTCCTGTTGTTGAAGCAATGGAAACATTCTTCTGGATGTGAAACAGCTTGAGATCAAGCCCCAGAGGGAATCAGTGTCTCCACTACAGGAAATCTTGAAATGATCGAAACAATTTTTGCATTCCAGAATACGTAAAGATATTTCAAAAGTAATGTGTATTCCTCCTTCTAGTCCAAATAGGGTTTTTAAATCAGCATAACTTGCCACTGGCAAGTGGTGTTCTGTTATATAGGGCTGGGAACCTTTGCTGCCACAAACATCCTCATGTATTCCCCGCCATACTCTTGTGAATGTTGACACAAAAGCATAAAATGCATCCAAATGAAACATTGCCAAGTACAAAGATAGTATTAATTCTCAGACTCTGAATCCTTACTTTTTCTATCTCCTGCTAGACTTACCAGGGACACGTATCAAAGATCCATTCTTGTAATATCACTGACATTTCCTATTACCAGGAAGACAAAGTAACGAAGATGACTTTGCCCTCCAGCACTGCCCATCAGCTGACTGTCCTTTACTTGCTTGTGCTTTTACTTTAGCTGCTATTGCTGGTACAGGTGGTGACCTATCTACCTTGGTTCTTTTAATTATAAAAACAGCACCTTTACTCCAAGATATCTCTGAGTTGCTGGAAGGGGAAAATTATTCTGGGAAAATCATTATGTACTTACCCGTCTCCCATACACTTCCCATGGCATTTGTTTTGGCTACTGTCAGACACAGGATAGCATGCTGGGTGGATTTCTGTTCTTACGTTTGTACTATATGTATATCCTTATATAGGATATATATATGAAAAAGTTAGTATGAGAATGAGGTTTTTATTTATATCCATTTTAAAATGTGAACCTGATGAATTCCTGACTGAAACCAAGATCACACTTTCTACCTTCCATCCCAAATTTTAAGCATCGGGATTTATTTTTATTATTTTTCTTTTCTAAGAATATCATCATAAACCTCAATGTGTTTTTATTGAGGTGCTTATGCTGGTGGACATTTTCCTTACACATAGCATACAGCAAAATTAACATTTTGAATTTGTTTTGTCCTGTAAAAAATAATTAATGCAAGTCTTTAATGGGTTGGAGCATCTGGTTTTCTGTCTGCATCTGTGTACACACACATGCACATATAGATGTCTGCATTCTCAGACTTGACTGTGGTCTTCAACATGAAGTCAAAGTTAAACTTCCAGTCATTCAGGTCAAATGCATTTATAAATATTTTAGTTTCAGTTTCCTACTGAATTTCCAATATGTAAGGATTGCCTTCATCATAAACCACATACATACAAATTAGATAAAGTAAAATTTTTAGCATTATTAACAGTTTTGTTTGTTTGTTTCTGAACTGGTAGACCAAATAATGATTGAATGACAAGGGGAATGTGATTTTATGAACTTTTTCCCATGCAGCTTTCAAGCAAGTACCATGACCAAGATTTTTCAGTGATCTTCATGGACATAGATTAAAGTAACATGTGAGAGTAAATTATCATTATTTTCTCTTATCTCCTCAGATATCCAACCTTTAGAGGACTTAAAGTTTTATTTTGTATAACAGTTTTCTAATAGATTCTTTGGTCTATATACCTTCCCTCTCTTCATATTCTGAAATTCTTAAATTTTGAGTTAAATCTGAACTTGATCAAATAAGCAGCCTTGCTGTTTCAAACAGGATAACTCAAAGTAGAATCTGGACCAGCAAGTGTCAGCACCGGATCCTTGTTAATCAGGTAACATTAGAACATTTTCATGCAGTATTTCTTTATTTATTGGAGAATAATAAGGAATTGGCACAAAGTATGAGTCAAAAGGAGAAGTATACATTTGTTTGTTTGTTTTTGTTGGTGGTGTTTTTTTGTTTGTTTTTGGTTGTGGTTTTTTTTTTCAAAAAAGTAATAGTAATATCAAGCACCAACAGTAGCTTAGCAGAATTGAATGTAACAACGAAAACTAGAACAAGAACCCCAACTATGTTAATAATAGATGTGTGCAAGCTGAGAACAAATGAAACTTGTCTATTCTGTATTAATGAACACAATGTCCTTCTTCTTTATACAGTTATATACACTAATCAAAATTTTCAAACAAAAATCAATTTATTTGTTTGTGTCAATACGCTGCTGCTGTAGTAAACTAATTTGCTAATTTGATTTCCAACCAGAGACTTCCACATAGTGCCTGGAGAAGTACATGGTTTGCTGAAATGGCTGAGATACATACTAGTGAAAACAACAGACTCCCAGAGCTTTATAATTCCCCCATCTCACAAAATTAAGGAATTAAGCTCACTATCATCATCACTTTACAATAGAGAATAAAAAAGTAGGTGATTGCCTGAACCCCCAGCCACCTTGAAAATTAAGTATTTTGTTGATTGTTGCAAGAGTTGTCAAGGTAGGAATTTCAGACAACCCTAGAGGTATCACTAGGCAGCTCCTGTTCTGTCAAGTCTAATTTATTTGCTTAAATCTATTGATTAATAACGTAGGTGGAGTCTCACAGAGATTCCTGTTGCAGATTTGATCAAATTTTACATTGATAACACATGCACATAATTAATAGAAAATGTTCTTACAGGTGCAGAAATGGTCGTGTAACACAGCTCTTTGGTAAGATTTGGGAGCTGTTTTGTATATAGTTAAGACAATAAATAACAATGTATTACACATGTGCTGAAGTGATAGTTCACAATCACAGGCCAGCTGGATAAGAACTGAGCAGAACAGCACATCAGTGAGTTTCATTCAATCCAGCTGAAGATGCCTTTGTGAGGACACTTGCAATAAGACTCCCCTTGCCACCAGACAGCCACAATCCCCTATGCCCTGTGTTTGACTTTATACCACAATCCCAATAAATTAGTTATCCTTCTACTGAAGGAATTATTTCTGTAAGTGTTTGTGCACCAGCACCCAGGTGATGGAATTTGATGACAATTAAGACAGCGTTTTCAAGGCAAGTGAGAATTAAGAAGCACTCTATACTTTTCAGGATGTTGAGACTGCAATTTGCAAGAACAGTCCAGCACTAGAGCAGGCTGCACAGAGAGGTTGCATGGTCTCCATCTGTGAAGGTTTTCAAGATGCAACTGGAAAAAGCTCTGAGAAGCCTGGTCTGACTTCAGAGCTCACATCGTTTTAAGCAGAAGGTTGGGCTAGAGACCTCCTTATGTATTCCCACCTGATTTTTCTTATGATCCTTGAATGAGAATATGGCAGAAACACAAGATGAGGTTTACATTTTTATCAGAGGTGAAAACTCCAAACAGATAAAATGGAGGCATGTCAGAATAAAGGTGCTCTGAATGATGTTGTTCAGTGACAGTATGCAGAAGATAAAGCAGCAGGTAATGATTGAACCCGCTAGGACACCATAGACACCCGGATGAGAGAGACATCCCCAGTGACAAACAGAAGGCCAAGTCCTATGAGAGCAACTGTTCAAAAGTATGAAGTGACAAGATAGTCCTCAGTGGTGACGGAATACTTGGGTTTCGGGAGGCAGTTATGAGATAATTTCATATGATCTTGTCTTATTAGGTTCCAGGGCACATGTCCTTTGAAAATGGTTTCTGATTCTAGAAGGAAACACAGTAGACACGTTTGAAGCATTCAGAAACAAAAAGGAGAACACCGAGGAAGTTTTCTGGAGAGGCAAGTACATGGGAGATGTTTAGGTCACTTGGAAAGGAAGATTCTGTGTAGATGGAAAGGAGTAAGACAGGGATAAATGAATGAAATGACAGTGGAGGAACAGGAAAAATTTACTATGCTCCTCACCAGAGTGTTTAGGCACCTAGTCAAGGTTATTTCAAAGGAATAAGATTCTAATGTCTAAAACATCATAAAAATCCTTTGTCTTCATACAGACTTTTCGTTTACATTAAGGGACCTGATTATATTTAGGAATTGACTTAAAATACAAAAGAGTTCCCAACAGTGCCTGGGATAAATTTCAAGTCTGTTTTATAGTCTTAGCTGTATGAAAGCCAAAGGAGGATATTAGAAAAAAGCTAATTATGATTATTACTCTGAGAAACAATGATAATATCAAAGGACTTCAACGTTCATCCATTTTAGAGGACCTCATAAAGTTCAGGAAAGTCTGACTCAGTTCATAATAAGAAACTTTTTCAAAAGAACCAAAGTACTACTTTGGAGATGGAGTAACTTATTTCCTCTGTATACTCAGAGAAAGAACTGGCTGTTAATATCTGAAAGGAGAAATAAGCCATCCTTAACTAGCATGACTGGGTACATTAGAAACTTGGGAATCATATTTATTATAATTTCACAGATGATTAATATTTGTTCTATGCATTACTTATTTTTGTGAGTAGTAGTGTAGATAAACACAGAAATTATTTATGTTGGACTGCATTAATTTGTTCTTGTAAGGAATATCATGTAACCCTCAACATAACTGAGGTTGTGACACAATTCAGCGGTCTGTCGGTGGAAGACACATCAGGCCTATGATTCAAAAGGTCTGGGGTGCCAGGTTTAGTGCATGGCCTACGATACACTTAATTTCATTTTTTTTTTCCTGTGTTCCTCTTTCTCCTCCCATGTTTATCCACAGGCATCTTCAAAGTCTACACTTCTTTCGGTGGCGGAAGGAGAAGGAGGGATGACAGCGTCAAATTTTCATGAGAGTATGAAAATAAAAAAGGCGTTCTGCTTCTGCCAGATCCTCTGCTCTGTTCCCAGACATGCCTTTCCCCTGTTATATATTTCACCTTCACATGAACACAGGTGGGAAGCAAGCAGGGGGACCCTGAACTTCTGAGAACCTGATGAAATGGAGACTTAACTCAGCATACATCTGTGAGTCACCAAGACACATGCATTCTACTTCAGTATTTCTAGACTGACATGGGAAGTAGAATGTTTTCTGCCTAGGACCACTTGTGCAATGAATTTCTAGAGATCAACGTGTGCGCCAGACAGGTGTAAAAGATTTCAGTAAAGTGTTTTTTCATAACAGCAGCATTGCCCAGAATCACACTAGTCTATGCTTGGTGGGTGGAAAAAGATGTACGGGGACCAAGAAGCAGCACAACACTTTGTCCTGTGCATTCATTAGTGTGAAATGCTTGGATGCTATGGAGATAGGAACAACATTAAATCATCAGAATTAGAAAGCAGAAAGACAGGTTACACACATACACACAGAGGGGCCTGAGTCAAATCTTATATGTATCATTCATCAACAGTGAATTATTTTCACGTTCAGTGAACTTTATTCTGATCTGCACAATGAAAATTTGAAAAAAAAAAAAAAAGAAAAAAGAAAAAAATAATAATAAAAAAGTTGGCATTAGCCATTTCTTCTCCCTTCTTAATTCTGAATCCATTTCAGCATTTCAGTCAAATATATATGTGACTTTCGCGGAATAGAACTCACACGGTATCTAAATATTTGTTTGTCTGGATGAAGCATTTTAAACTGTTTCTCCACAAGCTATTTTCCACCTTCAAGGTGCACTGATCTAAGCAATAGAGTTGACACCAAAACAGGCATTACTGTGACTAGTTCCGTTAAGCAGTTTACATGTATTACCTGTGTATATAAAAAAAAAAAGAAAAAAAAACAAAACTGAAGGTTGAAAAATATCTCTCTGTAAGTAGAATTTACTGTGCACAAAAATTATTCTCTGGTACTTCCTAGCACAAAAGTAAAACCTTTTTCTGTAGTCACCACATATCAACTAACAAGATAAGATACAGGATATAGGATAGTTTCAGAACATGTTAGAGCAAGTCAGACACAAGCCAGACTTTGGCTCATGGTTCTGTCAGTCTAATTTTGGACATCTTTTAATTAAGATGAAAGTTATGACTAGCTTTCCAGAGACATTACCAGACAAGTCAAGATACTGAAATTTTATGTGAAGTTCTCATGAGAGATCTGGAACAGTTTTACTGGCAGTATGTGTTTCAGTAATCCAGGTCTGTTACAGTACCAACTCAAACATTCATACTTCTGTTTTTCATTTGAATTTTCCAAATGGGTTACATCCAAAGTAGACGTGGGATTTTAGAAAGTTCACACACAAAATGTTACTCAAAAGCACTGTAATGAATGGTCTGTTATGCATTGGTGCATGTGTAGGCAGACATGTTTGTACATGTGTTTGTGCATACCACTGCCACCTGCTGGGTGGCATTAAAACTGCCCACATTTATATTAAAGATGAAGCAAATAATCACTTTCCTCTAGCAAAAAAAGTCAAGAGCTTGAAATTTTGAATTCTCCTGGTGTGAAGCATCTGTCCAACATACATAGATGGCTTCAATGCCAGAAGGTTTTTAGATGCTGGAAAATATTTAAGGCAGAAAAGTTCTGCTATTTTTTTTTGAGAGAATTTGGTCAGTCATGTTGAGCAAGATCCTATTTATGAATTTTAAGTATATGAACTAAATCCAGTTTCTGTGTGCAAATTTTGTTGCAAACTGAAATCTGGAGGGCTATCACTGTTATTAGACTTCAGTATATCAATTCTTGCATAAAATATTTTCCTATTGGACAAGACATGCTTCGAATCTGCCCATCTCTGTGGAGTTTAACAAGATGCATCCACATATAAAAGCTGTGAACTGCAGTCTGGCAGCAATCTGTATTTGTATCTTCTTATCATCTTAGTACAGCCTGAATGAATGAAAAAATAAGAAATAAAGAAAAGAAAAGGAAAAACAACTCATTAAATATGTCTTATTCTTCATGGTGACAAGATTGGTTGGGAATATCATTTGAGTTTTACTTGTTTTTATAGTTTTGTAGATCATTTAAAACCCATCAGTTCAGCTGTATGGAGTTGTCACTCAGCCCCCAGCATAAAGAACAAGTTAGTTTCCAGACTCTCTATCTTCCTTTCAATTACTTTTATTTTTAATTAAATCAGAAAATCCCTAAGCAGGGACATCGGACTTAGCCTTTAGTATCTTAAGTGATGCCATTATCTCTGCAATGTCAAGCGTGAATCAAAAGAGTTTCTCTGTTTCTCTCTGTTAGGCTGTTCTCGGTTAAAAGCATGCTTTTGATTTACCATTTGAGGTTTAGAACATTGTTCTTCTTATGTATATCTGTTCAGTTCTGTGATAAATGACACTTAAGAGTTTATTGTTTATCAGTTAGTGACCTGATGTGTTTTTATTTTTAAGTTCTTTAAGCTTTGTGACCATTACTTTTTATTTAGACATATTTTCCCTTGTCCCTTTGTTTTACTTGCCTTTAATAGACTGCTATCATTATCTTTAAATTGATGTCAGATGTGCTTCTCTC
This sequence comes from Anser cygnoides, assembly GCF_040182565.1. Taxonomy (NCBI): domain Eukaryota; kingdom Metazoa; phylum Chordata; class Aves; order Anseriformes; family Anatidae; genus Anser; species Anser cygnoides. Next base: position 12,024,375 of record NC_089873.1, on the reverse strand, counting down.
TACAGGAAAAGTGCTTTTAATCTTCATTGCACATTGCAACCTCTAGTTCTTTCTTGTCCATTCTTCAAAGACAACAATGCTAACTCACTACAAGACTCATGTCTCTTGGTCTCTGTACCTTCTATTAGGATGTTTCTTTGTGTCTTTTTTTTTTTCCATCCCTTCCAACTGAAAAATTGACAAATTGACAAGAATTTATAAGAACTCTGGTGCTTTAGCAGGCCCTTTATCTCTAATATTCTATAATCTCTGCGGAGTCTCAGAAATTGTTGGGCTGTGATGAAGCATGGCTGGTCAGATTAATAACCAAATGTTCTGAGATCTGTTCTAAATACCCAGTAAGTAAAGCTAGGCATCTTTTCGTCCATATAAAATGAAAAAAAAAAAAATGACTTGAAGATGGCTGAGATTCCCTTGATCTAGAGAGCTCTACAAAAGTCTCAGTATTTGAAGGGTTCTGACCTTTAAGTCCACTTTAAAAACACTTAATAAGCCAGGAGGTGCAAATTGTGGCATCATAGAATCATAGTTACAGAACTTGAAAGGGGCCCTCAAGGATCCTTGGTCCAGCTCATGGCTCCACACAGGACCACCCAAAAATCAAACAATATATCTGAGAGTGTTGTCCACCCAAAAATCAGACCACATGTCCGAGAGCATTGTCCAAACACTTCTTGAACTCCAGGAGGCTCGGTGATGTGACCATGGTTCTGGGGAGCCTGTCCCTGCGCCCGACCACCCTCTGGGTGCAGAACCTTTCCCTAACACCCAGCCTGACCCTCCCCTGTCCCAGCTCCATGCCGTTCCCTCGGGTCCTGTCGCTGTCCCCAGAGAGCAGAGCTCAGCGCCTGCCCCTCCGCTCCCCTCGTGAGGGAGCTGCAGGCCGCCATGAGGCCTCCCCTCAGCCTGCTCTGCTCTGGGCTGAGCAAACCAAGGGACCTCAGCCGCTCCTCGTACATCTTGCCCTCTAGACCCTTCACCATATTTTGAGCCATCCTTTGGACACTCTCTAAAAGTTTTATGTCCTTCCTATACTGTGGCACCCAAACCTGCACACAGTACTGGAGGTGAGGCTGCACCAGCGCAGAGCAGAACAGGACAATCCCTTCCCTTGACCGGCTAGCAATGCTGTGCTTGGTGCACCCCAGGGTACGGTTGGCCCTTTTGGCTTCCAGAGCACACTGTTGACTTATATGTAGCTTGCTGTCAACCAGAGGCTCTCAAGCCTTTCGTCCCTTAGTCTGTACATATAGCCAGGGTTCCTCTGTCCCAAGTGTAGAATCCAGCACTTGCTTTCGCTAAACTTCATGCTGTTGGTGATTGCCTAGCCCCCTAACATGTCAAGATCTCTCTGCAAGGACTCTCTACCCTCAAGGGAGTCAACATCTTCTCCAGTTTAGTGTCTTCCACAAACTTACTTAGCATGCATTTTAGTCCTGCATCCAAGTCAAATACATCCAGAAATCCAGTAAGTGTTAAAGAATGTGACCCAGGGGAAACGTCATACTCCCTTTCAGTGTTACAATACATGATGCATTCAGGCCAAGCAATGGGAATAGATATAGGATTATTATAGGTTTAATCCCTGAATCACTCAGGGATTCTCTGTTACAGAGTGCATTCAGAACAGAAAGTACCTTCAAATGCACCGATAAAGTGCTTGGTAGGTCTGCGTCAGCAGTTGTCCTGGTTCCAGTTAGGACAGAGTTAAGTAGCTCATAGTAGCTGGTAGGGTGCTATGTTTTGGATTAGGATGAGAAGAGCGCTGATAACATGCTGATGTTTTAATTGTTGCAGAGCAGTGTTTACACCAGGCCAAGGACTTTTCGGCTTCTTGCTCTGTCCTGCCAGCGAGCAGGCTGGGGGTGCAGCAGGAGCTGGGAGGGGACAGACCCAGGACAGCTGACCCAAACTGGCCAAAGGGGTATTCCATACCATCTGACGTCATGCTAAACAATATATAGGGGTGGCTGGCCGGGGTGGGGGGGCCGGCTGCTCGGGGATAGGCTGGGCATCGGTCAGCGGGTGGTGAGCAATTGCATTGTGCATCACTTGTTTTCTTACACATTATTATTGTTAATACTATTATCATTATCACTATTATTATTATTATTGTTATTATTATATTCCTTATATTCCTGTCTTAATAAACTGTCTTTATCTCAACTCACCGGCTTCACTTTCCCGTTTCTCTCCCCCGTCCCAGAGAGGGAGGGGGGAGGGTGAGCGAACGGCTGTGTGGTGTTTAGCTGCCAGCCGGGTTAAACCACAACAGTCCTTTTGGCGCCCAACGTGGGGCCCGAAGGGTTGAGATATCGACAAATCTGACCAGAGTGTGTTAAACTAAAATTGGTATAAGTATTGGACCTGCTTAATAGTTGCTAGTCACGATGTTGATTGCCTTAATCTCCAGTCTGCTGTACCTGTATTCCAAATTGAGTTTTATGGTGCGTTACTTTCTGTATGTGCTCCCTGTTGCACTGTTTATCCTTTCCGGGCCCTGGTTTAAGATTGTTATGGTACTGTGCGGTGTAGCAATGGCTTATGAAATGATGAAATATCTGGTCACGACTTTAACCTGGTATTTGTACTCAGCACTGACGTTGACTCTATACTTTGGAACCCATATCTCGGAAACTATTAGCAATTACACCTATTGCCTGTTTTCGTTAGGGAGCCAATCTGTGAAGGGGACAGGGGAAGACATGTTTCCCTACCTGTTCACTCTCCCTTTCTCCTTCACCACCACCCTCTTATCCCCCGAGCTAGTTACGGTGGCTCTCCGAGATGTTGAATATCCTTGGGATACTCAGACCAGCCTGCTCTTGTTGTTATGTCTCCTGAATGCGCTTCAGATTTTGTGGAGGGTTAAACAACTACTCAGGAATCTCATCCGGAGATCTGTCTTGAGGCTGGATAGTTGCGAGTGGCAGGGAGTGTGGGAGGATATGGGCAGGTTTCTAGAGCAGTGGTCACCTCCAGTGTTTTGGACATTCACCCCTGAACAACTGCAAAATCCTAAAAAGCTGGCAGAATGCTTGAAAAAAAGGTGTCATGACTCTGGCAGTTCCAAAGTGACACAAATCACTGTAGCGTGCTGGGGTCTGGCTTGTGCCTATCGAGCTGCAATTGATGCTACTAGCAACCTAGCTCCAGCTCCTGCAGCCGTTCCAGCTCCAGCTCCTGCAGCCGCTCCAGCTCCTGCAGCCGCTCCAGCTCCTGCAGCCGCTCCAGCTCCTGCAGCCGCTCCAGTTCCAGCTCCTGCAGCCGCTCCAGCTCCAGCTCCTGCAGCCGCTCCAGCTCCAGCTCCTGCAGCCGCTCCAGCTCCTGCAGCTGCCCCAGCTCCTGCAGCTGCTCCCACTCCTGTGTCTGGGTCAGAGAAACGAGCTGTAGCAGTGCAAGTTGACCCCGCAGAGGGTATTCCAACCCCTGTGGCAGACCCTGTGTCTGGGTCAGAGAAACGAGCTGTAGCAGTGCAAGTTGACCCCGCAGAGGGTATTCCAACCCCTGTGGCAGACCCTGTGTCTGGGTCAGAGAAACGAGCTGTAGCAGTGCAAGTTGCCCCTGTAGACAAGGTGAAAAAATGGTATAGAGGCTCAGGTCGTTTAAAATGCAGACAGTCTTCTGCTAAGTCTGGGCATAGTGAAGACGAGGCTGGGCCATCAAAGGTGCAGGAGACTGAAGATGAGGATGAGGATGTCGGAAAATCAACAGTAACTACCCGGACTCCATACCAGCCATCAAAGGTGCAGGAGACTGAAGATGAGGATGAGGATGTCGGAAAATCAACAGTAACTACCCGGACTCTACACCGGCCATCAAAGGTGCAGGAGACTGAAGATGAGGATGAGGATGTCGAAAAATCAACAGTAATTACCCGGACTCTATACCAGCGTGAGCTACGAGATGTGCGAAAAGATTTTGGTCGCTGTATAGGCGAGCAGCTTGTCACCTGGCTGCTCCGGTGCTGGGACACGGGAGCCAATTATGTGGAAGTGGAGGGCAAGGAAGCCAGGCGGCTGGGATCCCTTGCTAGGGACGCATGCATTGACAAAGCAATTGGAGATGGAGCACAATCACGCAGCCTCTGGAGGCGTCTCCTGTCAGCTGTGAAGGAAAGGTATCCCTTCAAGGAAGAACTTGTATGTTTACCAAGCAAATGGACCACCATGGAGAAGGGAATTCAGTACCTGAGGGAATTGGCCGTACGGGAAGTAATTTATAAGGACCTAGACGACGCACAAACATCCGCAGATCCAGATGCAGTCCGGTGTACACTACCCATGTGGCGGAAGTTTGTACAGAGTGCCCCATCATCATATGCCAACTCATTGGCAATACTAGCCTGGAAAACGGAGGAGAATCCCACAGTGAATGAAGTGACTAAAATACTCCGGCAGTACGAAGGAAATCTCTCCTCTTCCCTAAAGGCCTGTGTCTCAGCTGTGGAGAAACTCTCTGAAGAGGTCCACCAACTTAAAGAGAATTTATCTTCCCCTCCACCTGAACGAACCAGTGTCCACCAGCTAAAAGAGAATGCTTTAGAGAAACTTTCTGAAAAGATCCACCAACTTGAAGAAAGATTATCTTCCCCTCCACCTGAACGAACCAGTGTCCACCAGCTAAAAGAGAATGCTTTGGAGAAACTTTCTGAAAAGATCCACCAACTTGAAGAAAGATTATCTTCCCCTCCACCTGAACGAACCAGTGTCCACCAGCTAAAAGAGAATACCTTGGAGAAACTTTCTGAAAAGATCCACCAACTTGAAGAGAGATTATTTTCCTCCCCACCTGTACAAACCAGTGTCTCAGCTATTAGGGGTAAACGTTCATCTATGCAAGGAAGACAATATGGTGGGCACACACACCGCGCCACCCTGTGGTTTTACCTACGTGACCATGGAGAGGACATGAGAAAATGGGATGGAAAATCTACTGCGACCCTAGAGGCACGGGTACGTGAATTGCAAAGGAAAACAATTGGGAAAAAGGAGTTCTCTGAAAGGTTTGCTGCTCCAACTTCCAGCAGGCAGTCCTTTAAACACAGAAATGAAGATTCTGACCAGGACTAGAGGGGCCCTGCCTCCAGCCAGGGGGAGGAAAGGGACAATCGAGTTTATTGGACTGTGTGGATTCGATGGCCTGGCACGTCAGACGCACAGAAGTATAAGGCTTTGGTAGACACCGGTGCACAATGTACTCTAATGCCATCAAGCTATAAAGGGCCAGAGCCCATCTGTATTTATGGTGTGACGGGGGGATCCCAGCAGTTAACTGTATTGGAGGCTGAAGTAAGTCTAACCGGTAATGAGTGGCAAAAGCACCATATTGTGACTGGCCCAGATGCTCCGTGCATCCTTGGCATAGACTATCTTAGAAGAGGATATTTCAAGGACCCAAAAGGGTTCCGCTGGGCTTTTGGCATAGCTGCTTTGGAGACAGAGGACATTAAACAGTTGTCTGCCTTGCCTGGTCTCTCAGAGGACCCTTCTGTTGTGGGGTTGCTGAGGGTTGAAGAACAGCAAGTGCCGATCGCTACCACAACTGTGCACCGGCGGCAATATCGCACCAACCGAGACTCCCTGAGTCCCATCCATAAGCTAATTCGTCAACTGGAGAGCCAAGGAGTGATCAGCAAGACTCATTCACCTTTTAATAGTCCCATATGGCCAGTGCGAAAGTCTAATGGTGAGTGGAGACTAACAGTGGACTATCGTGGCCTGAACGAAGTCACGCCACCACTGAGTGCTGCAGTGCCGGACATGCTAGAACTCCAGTATGAACTGGAATCAAAGGCAGCCAAGTGGTATGCCACAATTGATATCGCTAATGCATTTTTCTCCATCCCTCTAGCAGCACAGTGCAGGCCACAGTTTGCTTTCACTTGGAGGGGAGTCCAATATACTTGGAATCGGCTGCCCCAGGGGTGGAAACACAGCCCTACCATTTGCCATGGACTGATCCAGTCTGCGCTGGAGCAGGGGGAAGCTCCTGAACACCTGCAGTACATCGATGACATCATTGTGTGGGGTGACACTGCAGAAGAAGTTTTCGAGAAAGGGAAGAAAATAGTCCAAATCCTTCTGAAGGCCGGTTTTGCCATAAAACAGAAAAGTTAAAGGACCTGCACGAGAGATCCAGTTTTTAGGAATTAAATGGCAAGATGGACGTCGTCAAATCCCAATGGATGTGATCAACAAGATAACAGCTATGTCTCCACCAACTAGCAAAAAAGAAACACAAACTTTCCTAGGTGTCGTGGGGTTTTGGAGAATGCATATTCCAAATTACAGTCTGATTGTAAACCCGCTCTACCAAGTAACCCGTAAGAAGAATGCTTTTGAATGGGGCCCTGAGCAACGACAAGCCTTTGAACAAATTAAGCAGGAAATAGTTCATGCAGTAGCCCTCGGGCCAGTCCGAACAGGACCAGATGTAAAGAATGTGCTCTACACCGCAGCCGGAGAGAATGGTCCCACCTGGAGCCTCTGGCAGAAAGAACCTGGGGAAACTCGAGGTCGACCCCTGGGGTTTTGGAGTCGGGGATACAGAGGATCTGAAGCCCGCTATACTCCAACTGAAAAGGAGATATTGGCAGCATATGAAGGAGTTCGATCTGCTTCGGAAGTGGTCGGTACTGAAGCGCAGCTCCTCCTGGCACCCCGACTGCCGGTACTAGGCTGGATGTTCAAAGGAAGGGTCCCCTCTACGCATCATGCAACTGATGCTACATGGAGCAAGTGGGTTGCACTGATTACTCAGCGGGCTCGAATAGGAAACCCCAGTCGCCCAGGAATCTTGGAGGTGATTATGGACTGGCCAGAAGGCAAATACTTTGGGATATCATCAGAGGAGGAGGTGGTTCGTGCTGAAGAAGCCCCCCTGTACAACAAGCTACCGGAAAATGAGAAGAAATATGCCTTGTTCACTGACGGGTCCTGTCGTATTGTGGGAAAGCATCGGAGATGGAAAGCTGCTGTATGGAGTCCTACACGACGAGTTGCAGAAGCTGCTGAGGGAGAAGGTGAATCGAGTCAGTTTGCAGAAGTAAAAGCCATTCAGCTGGCTTTAGATATTGCTGAACGAGAAAAGTGGCCAGTTCTCTATCTCTATACTGATTCATGGATGGTAGCAAATGCCCTGTGGGGGTGGTTACAGCAATGGAAGCAGAACAACTGGCAGCGCAGGGGCAAGCCCATCTGGGCTGCAGCATTGTGGCAAGATATTGCTGCCCGGGTAGAGAACCTGGTTGTAAAGGTACGCCATGTAGATGCTCATGTGCCCAAGAATCGGGCTACTGAAGAACACCAAAACAACCAGCAGGTGGATCAGGCTGCTAAGATTGAAGTGGCTCAGGTGGACCTGGACTGGCAACATAAAGGTGAATTATTTATAGCCTGATGGGCCCATGACACCTCAGGCCATCAAGGTAGAGATGCAACCTACAGATGGGCTCGTGATCAAGGGGTGGACCTGACCATGGACACTATAGCACAGGTTATTCATGACTGTGAAACATGTGCTGCAATCAAGCAAGCCAAACGGTCAAAACCTCTTTGGTATGGAGGACGATGGCTGAAATATAAATATGGAGAGGCCTGGCAGATTGATTACATCACACTCCCTCAAACCTGCAACGGCAAGCGCCACGTACTTACAATGGTGGAAGCAACCACCGGATGGCTGGAAACATATCCTGTGCCCCATGCCACCGCCCGGAACACTATCCTGGGCCTTGAAAAGCAAGTCTTATGGCGACATGGCACCCCAGAGAGAATTGAGTCAGACAACGGGACTCATTTCCGAAACAACCTTATAGACACTTGGGCCAAAGAACATGGTATTGAGTGGGTGTATCACATCCCCTATCATGCACCAGCCTCTGGGAAAGTTGAACGATACAATGGACTGTTGAAGACTACACTGAAAGCAATGGGTGCTGGGACATTCAAAAATTGGGATACACATTTGGCAAAGGCCACCTGGTTAGTCAATACCAGGGGATCTGCCAACCGAGCTGGACCTGCCCAATCAAACCTGTTACGCACTGTAGAAGGGGATAAAGTTCCTGTAGTGCACGTAAGAAACATGCTGGGTAAAACAGTCTGGGCTACTCCTGCCTCAGGAAAAGGCAAACCCATTCGTGGGATTGCTTTTGCTCAGGGACCTGGATGCACTTGGTGGGTAATGCAAAAGAATGGGGAGGTCCGGTGTGTACCTCAAGGGGATTTGATACTGGGTGAGAATAGCCCATGAGTTGAATTGTAGTATGTTAATTATTATATAATAATGTATGTCATCACTACCATGATTGCTATATATCATAGATGAAAATGGTGATTAATTAGAATGTATTGGACAGAGTGTAACCTGAGCATGACATAAATGGTATGGAATAAGGGGTGGATATCTGTCCTGGTTCCAGTTAGGACAGAGTTAAGTAGCTCATAGTAGCTGGTAGGGTGCTATGTTTTGGATTAGGATGAGAAGAGCGCTGATAACATGCTGATGTTTTAATTGTTGCAGAGCAGTGTTTACACCAGGCCAAGGACTTTTCGGCTTCTTGCTCTGTCCTGCCAGCGGGCAGGCTGGGGGTGCAGCAGGAGCTGGGAGGGGACAGACCCAGGACAGCTGACCCAAACTGGCCAAAGGGGTATTCCATACCATCTGACGTCATGCTAAACAATATATAGGGGTGGCTGGCCGGGGTGGGGGGGCCGGCTGCTCGGGGATAGGCTGGGCATCGGTCAGCGGGTGGTGAGCAATTGCATTGTGCATCACTTGTTTTCTTACACATTATTATTGTTAATACTATTATCATTATCACTATTATTATTATTATTGTTATTATTATATTCCTTATATTCCTGTCTTAATAAACTGTCTTTATCTCAACTCACCGGCTTCACTTTCCCGTTTCTCTCCCCCGTCCCAGAGAGGGAGGGGGGAGGGTGAGCGAACGGCTGTGTGGTGTTTAGCTGCCAGCCGGGTTAAACCACAACAGCAGTCTAACAGTGTTAAATAGGTTGTACAGATATTCGTGTGTGGGAATGGTAGGAAGTGGTTGTCATATGGCTGGAGAACAAGAAACAAGTGATGCATAGGTGCTGCTATATGCCAGGCCACCTCTGTAGCTCTGCCCTCATAACTGAGAAGCTGAGGTGTACCTGTCTTTGAAGAACCTATATCTGTAGTCCTTAACCTTATGTTCTTCCTGTTAGTCACTTTTATATCACACTGTGCAAAATAGTAAATGAGAAAGTTAAATGCTCTGTTGTTTTTATGGAGATTTTTAGGAGACAGTGTTGAACTATCACACTTCCTTGGTGCTTTGGTATCAATTACCTTCTCATGTGGGAAAGTTGGACAAGAAAACATATAGAAAAATGTAATCATTACTCTTTAAAACACAGACTTCCTGTAATGTAGTCAAAGATAATACCTCACATATGACTGCTGAGTTGGAGGGGCAGAATATGGCAAATGACAAATCAAATAGTGTGCTTTCTCTGTTGGATGTGATACTGGAACCACTGCAGATTTGCAGGAACATTTTTCAGGTGAAGCACCTTTATCCAGGGAAGACAGGGCTGGAGGACTTCCTCTCTTTGTACACTCACCTTGCTCTCATTTTTGTAGAAGTGTCTGTTTTATAACACCATGTTACCTCTCTTATTTCTTCACTTGATATGAGATATATTTCCTATTGGAAATAAGTCTTTTGTTTGTTTGTTTGTTTTTATTCTCTTTGCTATGCTCTGAAATTGGTTCTACCCAACTCCCCAGGAAGCATTTCTTTAGGGACCAGAGGCCGACCACTTCTCATTTGTGTTTATATCCTGGTCATTTCTTGTATCATACTCTGCTTATGTTCTCAAAGGATCTCTGTGCTCATCTTGCATTTCCATTCTCATGGGTCCTTGCTGAGGTCTGATGGGGCACAAAAGCACAGATAATGGCTTGAGAACATGTGGCTGTGGGATGCATAATGGTGGACATCAAGTCTTTACATAGGCATAGGACCGCATGTCAGGTCATCCAGAATATCTAATGTAGCAACCTACAGGAGGGTACCCCTAAGATTTCCTCTGTGGCATAGGTGTTATGACAAGTTCTGGTGCCTCCCAAGGTTTTGAAACCATTACACAATTAGACTACTAAGAAATTTGTCTTCAAACCTGCAGCACAAGATGGTCTTTAGCACAGTGTCAAGAAGCCAGGCAGACTGTAACTGCACTATCATAGGAAATACCTACAGCAGAGCAGCAAATAGATTGCAATGGAAGCATGATCCAAACTCATGTTGGAGATAGGAGATGGACCTTGACCAATGTCCACCATCAAGAACATGTTGGAGAAAAACTACAGCAAGAAGCATTTCTCCTGCATTCTTTCATCTGATTTCAATTTTCTAGCCACATTGCTCATTCCCCATGACTCCTGCATTTCCCCAGCACTTCAAAACTCTGACCTTTCCTTTGCAGAAATACTGTTTTTAAAAATTCAGTACCTGATCTTACAATCATAGTAAATGAACTTTTCAGCTTGTTTTTACTTTGAAAGTACAATTGGCATTGGCAAGAAATGAGTCAGTAGCTCAACCCAAACTCTCAGAGGAATAAATTAATGTGGAGAAATGCAAATTCTTTACTTCTTTCAGGCTGGAGATCTGCTCAGCCTGCTTCTTTCTAACCAGTTGTGCCTGCCTGTTAAATAGATAAGATGAAAATGTTATGGTTTTATAAATAATGTGTGTTGAGAAAGGGATGTAATTTAGGTTGAAAGTGGAAGCTCAGGGTTCACTGAGAGGCAGGAACTTCTTGGAAAACAGTTGCATTGTAAACCTGGGAGGAGAAACCTGTCTTCTGAAAGAGCTATGGCTGTTCAAAAACAAGTAAATTTGATGTGGCATTCCTGGAGATTTGAAAGAGAATAAGACTGCTGAGATCTGCAATTCCATTTTCATCTCACTCTGTTTCTGTGGCTTAGCTTCCAGGAATGTATCATGCTCACAAACATTCTATCTTCACAAATATCCTTTTCAGGTATTATTTGTTTCCATTTCCCTAATAAAAAAATGTGAGGTTTCTTTTGAATCTGAGTTAGCTTCAGTATGAGGTGTTTTCTGTGCTGCTTAGTAAGCAGTGAGGTGATACACAAGAGTCTTAATGCACTTCTGAGTGTCCTCCAAAATGTCCCTATGATTACTTTTTTTTTTTCTTTCCTGATAATTGCTGGAGAACATATTATTACCTTCATATAGTGGTGTCTGCCTGCATCTGTTCTTGTGGTTCCCATTGTTCCTATAACAAGCTATATTTTAACAGTGAAGAAAAGGAAGAATGAAAGCATACCATCAGGGAAGAAGGTAAAACAAGTTCAGCAGATTATACCATTATCATATATTCATTATGAAGAGCATTCTGAGCCCATTTTACCTTGAAGTTAGCCTGTAAGCGCAATACAACTCAAAAAGTCATGATTTCACTTCAGAAATGAAACTCTGTCTCTAAAAAAGTAGAGAAGAACTTTCCCATGGGACCAGTCATCATCTAAGTTCTTAGAAAAGGCAGTAAACTACATCCAACCTCTGAATGGCAGTCTAAATTTTGTGATGTAGAAGTACCTCAGCACTACTGCAATCTAAGGGATGTGCTACAAAGGTACCACCTCCATGCATTGCAGCTGACTTTAGATCCTATCTGGAGAAGCTGAAGTATCTGCTTAACTGTCCTGTGGCTTGAAGGCTTCTTTATAACCCATCTGGATGGTCTTTGTTGCCAATCAAGATGGTTTGCTCTTGGCATCTTTCAAGTAGCCAAAGAGAACAGATGATGGATCACTTTCCAATTCCTAAAACTCTGTTCTGTACTGTAAAAATGGTACCATATCTCCTTTCATCCTTTTCTTTTCCAGATGATTTTCAGCCTTTTTCACTTTGCAGCTCCTAACAAATTTACAGTGAATATACTAACCCTTTTGTGGTACCTTGAATACTGCTTTTGGAAGGTCCTATTTTTCTTAGTTACCTTTTGACCCCTGAGAATGTGTCCACAAACACTTGCACAGCTGAGGACCACAACCTGTGAAACAAACTTCCTTGGAGTCAAAGTGATGGAACCTTTTATTTGGAACAACAGTCCTACCATTTTACTTGCATAGCATATTTTTAATATTCTATAAAAATCTATCATTTGCTGCCTTTTTCTAAGTTTTCTTCAACTTAGAAATATTTTTCCTGAAGTGTGGGTGACATGCGAGATGCAGAATCCAAGCTGTAATTATCAGTGCAAAATACAACTGGATAATTATTCCTGATAAATAATTACCAAGTGTAGCATGTGCTTCTGCAAGCAGATCTAACTGCTGACTTGTATTTTATTGCATTTTCACTAAAACCCTTGGGTCCTTTTTTGGCATATTGTTATTTAGACAGGGACTTATAATTTCATATTCCCACATTTTCTATTTGATGGAATGCTTTTTGGGGGAGGGGATAAAATCTATGTCTTGCTCTGTTTTTTCATTACTCTGAGGAAAATGAGCTTTCCTGGAGTTTCATGTACTGCCACTGGCAATACCAGCATGCAGCCCCTTGAAAGATGCTCATTCAAAATGAGGATATTAAATGAGAGTAAAAATTCAGGCATATGATAATGCAAAACATTTCTTTCTTGGATTTCAAGCCAGTAACAACATTTTTCAAGGCTTAATTTTATGGTTTAAAAAGCCACAAAATTTCTCATGTGAGTATAGATGGGTATTACACAGTTGTTAATTTTATTTAAATTTACTTAACCAAACAAAGGATGACCTTGGTTGATTTACAAGAAAAACAGATTTTAGCACATGAAAACACTAGGAATACATAGTTGTAAGATTTAAAACATACAACATGGTTTTTTGCTTTCTTAAAATTTGTGGCTTTGGGAAGCTTTTCAATCTATTTGAGCCCCAAGAACTAAAGAAGAAATCAGTAGTTTTAGTGAGAAATATTTTTTAACATGTTCTTTCTCACATCTGACTTACCCTTCTTATCAGAGCTAAAAACCTGAAGGGAAGGAATGTAACTTTGGGGTTTACTTTATTATAAAATAAAATGTTGTGGCTTAACACTAATTATATAGGATCAATAAAAATTAAACTCATTTTTCTTTGTAAAGCCAGAGTGGATAAATGACTGAAATATATATCAAAACTGAGTTTGATAAGCTGTTTGTAAGAATATAAATTTTGTACTAAACTAGCAGAACGAAATTAGATACTATACATTCAACAGTTCTGTAAAGATATACACTATAATATTTACAGTGGAATATAAATGTTGATATAGATTATTCATCTAATTTTAAAACCCAGAAATAAGAATTACAATGAAATTAACCTAAAATGAACATTGGTTACAGTATTGTTTCTACCCCAATTCACCTTATTCTATTAAATAAAGGGTTCTTTAGACAGGACTGTTATTTCAGGGGTGAAAATTATCTCTTCAAAAGCCATGGTTCTGGAGAACAAAGTGGTGGTTCTTCAGTTCCAACATTTGTTAAGGGTAAATAGGCCCCCAAAAACCTTTTTGCACAGTTAAAGTACTGGATGCACTGGTGTAGGGGGCGTATAATGAATTGGGCCCCACCATAATTTCTTCTCATACTGGCTTCATGTTCTACTTTATGTTGCCACTGGTACATTTGCTCTGCAGTTCAAATACGATACAGCTGGTCATGTAGGTCTACAGGAATTATCTTTAAACTAATCAACTTCGGTGTTAATGGTAATATAACTGTAGCAGCATGTAGCTTAGTCTGGGCTTAGCTGGTCAGTAATGACCCAGAATCCAGGATATGGTAGGTACATGAACCTTTTTCCACAGCTATGTTATTCACCCAAGCTTGCTACTCTCAATGCAGTTTGGGCAGGTGCAACAAAAAAAGATGCAAATTTAATGATGTACAGAAAAAGAAAGGATTCATTCCAGGTCTGATATATGTTAGATTAGCCTGAAACTGATGGTTTCTTTCAAAGAAAGAAAGAAAGAAGGAAGGAAGGAAGGAAGGAAGGAAGGAAGGAAGGAAGGAAGGAAGGAAGGAAGGAAGGAAGGAAGGAAGGAAGGAAGGAAGGAAGGAAGAGAAAGAAAGAGAAAGAAAGAGAGAAAGAGAGAAAAGAAAGAGAAAGAGAAAGAGAGAGAGAGAGAGAAAGAGAGAGAGAAAGAGAAAGAGAAAAGAGAGAAAGAGAAAGAGAAAGAGAAAGAGAAAGAGAAAGAGAAAGAGAAAGAGAAAGAGAAAGAGAAAGAGAAAGAGAAAGAGAAAGAGAAAGAGAGAGAGAGAGAGAGAGAAAGAAAGAAAGAAAGAAAGACAGAAAGACAGAAAGAAAAAAGAAAGAAAGAAAGAAAGAAAGAAAGAAAGAAAGAAAGAAAGAAAGAAAGAAAGAAAGAAAGAAAGAAAGAAAGAAAGAAAGAAAGAAAGAAAGAAAGAAAGAAAGAGAAATAAAACTTTCCCTCCCACACACATTGTCCAGTACCTGTGTGCAGGTAACTGAACTGCTCCCCAAGAAACATTACTTTTTAAAAAATTTTCATTTTATAATGAAGAGATGAATCTTTTGGCTTGTTAAGAAAAACTTTTTTTGACATGAAGTTTGCCTAATATTTTAAAATGAACTCAGGGAAATACACTGAGGTTGAAGTGAATTTTCTTGTCTGGGGCAATGAATGCAGACAGAGCACCATTGCAACGTTTGTACTGAATGTTTGAGAGAAGCTGGGGATTCTTGGGTATCCCTTCTTTTCACAATGGAAGACACAACTGAAGTCGAGTCTTGTCTAATGAAGAGAAACGGCAAAAAACTCTTCCTGATGTTCTGTACTTTTCAGGAAAGTATCCAGAAGTGGGAAGACAGTGAAAAATTCCATATCAACACAATAAGAACTGCAGTCATATCTTTGACAGCAGTTCAGATGTCTCTTTCAAGATGCAGCACATAATCTGATGATTAAATTGCAAATGTGTATGGCCCTGCTGCCTCAAGCTTTTGTTTTATCAATTGGTTGAGTGGAAATTACTACTATATTTATTTAAGACTATCTTACATCCACTTTCTATGTCTTGCAAGTCACTGAAAAGATTTGGGGTAATGCAGCATCTGACCCAGAGATTTTACCTTATTTTTTCACTGCCCCTCTTTTGTGACAATTATTTGGATGTATTAAAAGAGATATTTCCCAAAGACAATGAAATGCCAATGCAGCTGCCTGACAAGGTCATATATAGAGTAATAATTTGCATGAAGCTGGAAGAAGTGCATGCCTTTCTAGGGCATAAACAAGCTTGGAGAATGCCAAAAATTATACAGGCAAAATAATTATAACTTGAATCAAAACAGCTTGCCTCTTTTAACCTTCCCACGGAGTCAGCTAATTTATTAAATGCTGGGGCATTGCAGTCAGAGCTCTAAAGATCTTTTTTGTTCCGTTTTGCTGCACTCTACTGCATGAACGAGCAGTGGATGTAGCAGTGCCCTTGATTCAGATGTTTACAAATCACAGACCAGTAGTATTTGACTATTTTATCAGCACACATGATGCTGTACACAGCCATAGCAGCAGAGAGAGATAATGCCAGAACTATATTACTTGAAGAACTACTGGGCCATATTTCAAAAGCTATGAGGTGTTCTTTTTTTAAAAACAAAACAAAAAATCCACTTTGTCAAGACTGTTAACATGAAATTAGGGATACTTCTGATCACAAATGTGTGTTATTGTTCTTAACATGAGAAAGTATACACAGACTAAATTTGTAGCCGTTAAAGACACTGAAAATACTTATGTGACCCTAGCTTGGTTGAGCAACAAATATTGTCTGTGGGTGGCAAAAAAACATTGTTCTATTTTCTGGTTGAATGCAATAGTGAATAAGATGTCAGGATGGTATTATGTTGACCACGAACGTATGGCTAACTCTGTTTTATGACTTATTCAGTGAGTTTTTATATTAATTTGATTAACTTATGCACCTGTGAATTCAAATAATCTAGCTGTATGATACATTTGTAAAGTCCCTCTCATGGACTGTAACATCTAGTAATGCTACAGCTCTATTGTTCATAGATAGTCCTGCCCCATGTAACTTACGCATCGACCTGGCAAAATATTGTCTAGATCTGTTATGAAGGTTTTGTCTCTAGCATGGTGGATGAGACTTCCTGAAAACATGCTTCTGTGTTAATGAAATCTTGTTCATCTTGGATAATTTGCCTCTCACACAGTCTGTTTGGACTGGAGCGGCAGTGAAGTAATGTATGGCCCAACTCTACTCTGACATCTGGGAGGCCATGATGTCTGGGAGAAGGAGTAGTGTCAGGTTCCTATGAAGTTCTGAATTCCGGACTAGATATATACACAACTCTTGAAAATGTTGACAGCTTAGATCAGGTAGCTGTCAGAATACTGTTTCTAAGCCTGTGTCACATACATAAATCTTGGGGCATAGCTAACAAAGTCTTGTACCAGGAAAACATACCTTAGGTTAGGTCTGGCAGATGGGGATATTATGTTTGAAATGTCAATGGTGCTGGATGAAATGCAGAATTCCAGTCCTGAGTGTTGACTTTAAGGATCTTTCTGTTTATTATTAATAAATATGTTTCCTTTAAAAAGTAAAGTTGTTCCATTAAACTTACAGAGAAAATGTTCCGTGTACACAAGCAGGCAGGGGAGAGAAATTATGGAAGAGAAAGCATGATTACCTCTACTACCCAGCACACAAAGGCCAAAGCATTCACCCATTAAAATAATTTGGTGGTATAAGGGAGATTAGCTTGAAATCTCTTGTCAATAGACATATACATGCAGGAAAGCAATTTAATGTGTCCTCATTTGCTAGCCTATTGAATTAGACAGGGAATTTTGGCAATCACTGAGAGCAAGTAAATACTTTTCATGGCCTGGTGAGGCGAGATTATTGATCAGTTAGAAACATTTGTCTATATAATAATGGTCCCAATCCTTTTGCTTGGAGATGTATTTAACACAAATGTGAAGAATCAAGTCAGAAATGTGACAATCCGTCAATTTGATGGTGAGTTCTTTTCTGTTCACATTTTGATTATCAAAGAAATAAATTAGGGTGGCCAGAGAAGAAAAAAAGAAAGATCCCTTGCATATGAAAGGTCATTAAGGGCATGTTTGTAGTACATTCTGCATGGGAGTGAAGAATGCTGTAGAACACAATGGCAGTGCTTTGCTCCAGAGCTGGCTGGGTAGCAGTGATCAAAATCCCTGTTATGAATAAAAAAGTCCTGGTGTTTGATCATTTAAGACTTAGAAGCATTTCATTTACTGCCTGAAAACAAATATACATGTAGGTGGTTTTTTCGTTGTTGGTTTTTTTTTTTTTTCATTTTTTTGTTTGTTATCCTGGAAATGTTTATGGACCTGAAAACATACCAAATTTTACCTCAAAAAAAAATACTTTTGAAAATTCACATCAGAAAAATGTTATTGGTAATTTAATACTATTTTTAAGCTCATTATTTTGAGTATTCTTTTTCAGAAACAGAGAGATTGGCATTAAGCAAAAACGACTTTCCACATTTGACTTCTTTGCCTAAAGATTGACTGATGTCCTTTCCAACTCATTGCTTTAAATCTTCACAAAGAAATATTGCCTTCTGGACATCACAAATATACTGAACATGCACAGATCTGAATTTTCTGGACATCTGTGTGTTTACTAAAACTCCAACCACATTTCAGGCAGCATGGATGTAAGCAATTAACTTTGAACTGTGTGCTTAAAAGACAATCTGACTTCGTATGCAAATATTTCATGGAGATTTTTGTCATCTCTCTCTATATATATCATTATATACTTTCAGGACTGCATTTGTATCTCTATTCCTGAAAGTCAGCTTGAGTATTTAGGATTGCATACATTCTTCACTTTGATAAGCCGAACATATTGTATAGAGAACATAACTCTCTTGATACAAACATGGTAATTGTAATAGAGGGTATAGTAGGTCGGCGTAAGATTTAACATTTTGCATGAGTCAGCTTCATCTGCTATTCTCACTCTGAATAAAGGAGAGCTGGTAACTGCTCCCTCCTATTAGCAATCTGGGAGAATCCCTGTTACCTTTTTGCTTTGTAAAGTATTGAATCTCTTGAAAGAGTGTGATTTACTGTCATTGCTAGTTCATTATTCAGGGCTGCCTGTCCCCCTTCTCCCCCCCCCCCCCCCCATCTCTGCACACCATTGTGTGGGGGCTGAGGAGCAGAATTCCCCAGCCAGGAGCCATGGGGCACCAGGGGCAGGCCCAGGGGATGGGCTGAGGCCTGCAGAAGCTGGGGCAGGGCTGTGGTAGGGCTGGAGATGGTGTCCCACATCCTCCATGAGGCAGGGGCCAACAACAGCCCCAGGGGTGAAATAGGGTGTGGGAAGCCATGGGGTGGATAGGGACTCTAGGGGCTGTGACTCAAGGTCCTGGCACAAAAAACAGCTTCCATTTTGGGGAGGGTGGGCAGTCTCTGCTCTAGTTTTTATGTGGAAACCCTAGAGTCTTTTCTTACATGACAGTAAGAAGCTTGCTCTGAGCAAGACCGCCACTGGAGCAGGAACAAAAACAGTGGGAAATAAATACATAATTATTTCTCCTAGGTAGATGACTGAAAAAATCATGCTTTCAAAATCTACTGGCCCCCCATTACCTGATCAGACTCTCCCAGAGGTTTCCCCATGGTTCACTTGAAAGTGACTCTCCTAACGTGTTAACAGTTATTGACCTGATCTTACAAGTCTTCAGCAGACAATTCTCCTGCTGAAGTCAACTACTGTTACTTTATTATTATCTACTAAAATGAACCTCATCTGTTACTCTGGCTGCATGTTCAATATATGCATATGACAAATATTCAAGATGTTTTTAATATCACCTTTCGAAAACACTTGTGTCTACTTACCACCACTTCCCACTTTAGGAAAACCTGATTTTTCAGTGAGCCAAAAAGACTCGTGATTTCTTTGCCTGAGAACTATCAGAGCCATTAATCCAAATTAAATAAAATACAAATGTAAAGAAGATGAATATTATTAAATCCTTGATTAGGCATTTTTATTCAGAATTCAAGTGGATTTAATCTCCTTTCACTTATTTCAGTTTGAAAGTGAATTAAACTGCACACAAAAATTTAATGCCATTCAAACAGCAAGCATGCGACCCAAGTTCACAATAACTTTAGAATACCTTTGTGTCAAATAACTGTTGCTTAGGGATAATGTGTGTGTTTTGTTGGTGGTGGTGGTGGTGGTGGTGTTTTTGGTGTAGGTATAAGATGATTTCTTTGTAGACAATGGAAAAAAAATATGTTTTTTGAATTTTTGATGCTTCTGTCATAAAAGAAATGTACAGTTAGCTCTTCTTGGAAACTGAATATATTTCAAGTAAGATTGATCTACTAATTGAGTGTTTGTGTGAAAGGACATCTATGGGATTTTCTAAATAAAAGAAAGGAAATTCCAAGTTTTATACATATATATGTTTAGAAACTCCTGTTCCAACCCCTGTCCTTCCATTTCTTCACTTTTATCTTGATTTTGAATACCTTAAGCTATTTTTTTTTCTGTTTGTTTGTTTCACTCCCTGTGCCACCACACAAGCAGACAGGATGAAAGGGTACATACTGAAACCCTGCTATTGAAAGTGAGATAGTTTCTCAGAAACTCTGTGCTGTTCTTTACTCTTTTCAGGAACTGTTCCTATTTAAAGGATACAAAAACTCAGGCATTACACATTTATATATATATATATATATTTCACTCTTTTTCCTCAGCATGATGCATTTCTCTGTGTGCTAAACCATAAAATGTTGCCCTTAGATACTCTGTGAAATTCAGCATTGGTAAATTTCATATAATTTTAGTGGACCCAAAGTGTACCTGGTGGGCTCTTTTCTGCTGAAACAGACAAGAACGCTGAAATGAACTTGAAAGTGATATGGGCTCCTGGCTTCATGAAAGAAAATGAAACAAGATGTTTAGATTGTTCCCTCCTGAATAGCTGGGTGTCATGCTTGGGTCAGTAAAGCTCACAGCCTGAGGTTTTACAGCAGTCATGAATTTATGATTAGGTCAGCAATGAGCCAGAGAGAAGATTTTGTGGGTCTGAACAAAAGGTTGTGTCATTTCACAGGTTCTTCCAGCTGTCCACCTTTCTAGGCCCTGGAAGGAGACAGACCACCACTTGAATTGCACTCTGTGGCCTGGTGCTTTAATAAAAGGGGCATTTCCCCTGGTTTTATTTTGGTCATGTACGTGACTGGAATTTTTATTTTTTGGTTTGATATGAGTAGCACATATTTCAGTTTCACTTAGGAGACCTGCAAGAGCAATGTTTTGCAAACACCTCTAGCAAAGCACTTTCCTTTCCTGTATTTTAACTGGCTTTCTCAAAGGAAATATTTTATGATTGCTATAGTTTATGAATGAAGGATATACAATATGTTTAGCAAGAACCACTTTCAGGTGTCTTCTCAGGGACGGGTTTGTCTGTGCCTTATCTGTTCATAGATCATCAGTAGGAGCCTAGCACTCAGGGTCCTTTGGCTCTTTCAACCTTGGAGTTCACAGTCATGATTTTCAAAGGTCTTTCCAGGAAATAGGTGTTAAATTGTATTGGAATGTCAAAGGAATCCATGTGCTTAACCTGTTCGGCCACATTGGCCAAGCATCTTATAAAAAAAAAAAAAAAAAGAGGCAGCATGAGGCTAAGTTCATTTCAAATTATTAAAAAAATAGTTTAATGAAATATACAGTCCAGGTGCCTCTACTGTACTTGAATGATAACACGTATGTAAGACAGGAATTATTACAGCATGGGACTTGATAACCTTAAGAAAAAATGAGACTAAGTGGTGAAGTGACTGTCTTACTGTAGTGGACTAAGTGACGGGCAGGAATTAACCAGGTGACCTAACTCCATCAGAGGTCTGCTACTCTGTAACTGTAAAGATGGTATCTCACATCTTACTAGTTTATCAGTGCAGCTTCCATCTTATTCATTTGCGCAAAAGTTGGGGACCAAAAACACTGCCAGAAAATAGCTACTTCTTCTAAAGACCTGTGCCACGGGCTTGCTTCTGCCACACAAATGAATGGAGATAAAGTACTTCAATATTTCGCTTCTCTTCTATGCAGTGGGGTGGTATAACCATCTTGGAGGAAGACATAGAGGTAGAACCCCAGTATCCTCTACTGTTTTCCCGATCACTGTACTGCTTCTCTCTGATAATCCATGTAGGGATCTCCCATTGCATTTTTAATTTCTAAAATGGGGAGATTTTATCCGCTGCCTATTGTGGTTACTGTTGCTTAGAATAGGGAAGGAAAAGATCAAACACACTGAAGAATGTATTGCTCTGATCAAGATTCAAAGCAGAAATAATTATGTATCATAAGCCTAATTACTAGGTTTTAATTATAGCACAGAAGAAATGTTTGCCCCAAATAAACTGTTTCCTTGAGGTTTACCTTGCTTGAAGGCTGAACTTTATGACAGTGTCAAAGAAACAATTTGCCAAAGATCAATGTGATTTTAAAATTGTACAGTCTATCCTGCTGTAATTACAACATCTGTATAGACATATTGTGATGCTCAAAAAACGCATCACACGTTTTCAGAAGCAGAACAGGAAAAGCTTTGAAATGCTGATGTATATCTACCTCTTCAAACTTAGAAAGACCATGCTGGTCTATACCAAACTAGCAATAAAGGAAGGCACAGGAAAATCTCCCCTTTAGGAAATCCTCTTTTATAACACAGAAGTATAAGAGAAGTGGTGGAGGATTAGGTTATGGTTTTCCTTGCCTCGTTCCTCTCTACAACCAATAGGAGTGCAGTGCTTTAATATGTCTTTGAAAATGTCAGAATTAGAGAAAAGCTATCACTGTAAGTTAGTTCTGTCATTTCTGTCCGATGGAAGTTCATTAATCCGAAGGAGAACAATTGTGATTGCAGTTGACTTTCACAAAGTCCATTTATTTTGCCCATCAGGAACCTTCCATGGGAAATCAGTGTGAAAGGGAATAGTCTGTCATGTTTGTGTGCCATAATGTTATGACCACAGTATAGAAGGTATGGTTTTTTAAACATCAGTATTCCAGTGAAAGAGTTAGTGCAGACATTTTTACACCACCATGAGGTGGGTTTCTTTTTGCAGTGGCATTTCATCAAAAGAGAAAAGGCTCTACTTCCATTTTTGTATAGCTCTGTATGTCCTAGAAGCCAGTTTTACCCTTTTAATTGTATTACAGTGGTTGAAAACCCCAAAATATTATGATTAGTCAGATTTATAATGGAAATGAATGTAGGAATACCCTTGAACATGTCTTAGGTGTGCGACTTTCTGTCTGACGGATAGGTTTAGACAGTTATGAACTCCCTTGTCTGAGTTCTGAGTTGTCTGAATAAGAGCTGTCTCCATTATCAAAGCCAAAGAGTTACATCAGTGTGGCACTATCCCGAGGTAGCTCCCCCTGTTCCCATGGTTAGTTGTCTGCTGGATCAGAGCTGATTGGTGTCTATCCATGTGCAAAGATTTCCCTAAGTCCCATGTACTCATCCCACTGTCATTCGGTAAGGTGTATGCACAGCCCACTACTGAAGTATAATCACCTGCTTGACAGAGAGCAAGGCCTGATTTTGATCATCCTCACAGAGTATACAGCAGAAGTAAAAATACAGTTTTGTCCTTTCCATGCCAAGTGCTCTGTTGCTGCCCCAGGCCCATCCTTCCTCCTGGAGACTTTCACACCATGGTAAAACTCAGCTGTGCTGCTTTGGAAGGCTGTATGGGAAAAAATACCTGAGTATCAGCAGACTAGCACATAGTGCCAGGCTGCCATCCTGCATGGGTTCAAGGAATATTACAGAAATTTCACTTTAAAAAATTACAAGAAATCCATGTAGTTTGCATGACTGCTAATGGCATTCATTCCAGTTTTGGTGACAGAACTCTCTGTATGTGACAAAGAAACATTGGCTAAAGATGTGTGACAGATGCTTGTGAACTCATTCAAACTAATGAAGCTCTTGAAGTAACCGTCTGCATACACAGTGGTGAAGAGCTTCATGGCAAATGCATTCACTTTTATTTGTAAGCATTTCAGTGACTTTTGATTTTGTTTTGCACTGAGTCAGGCCCAAGGGCACATTGCAGTTCAGGCGTTTCAGGTCAAGCCCGGTTCTTCAGCCTAAATATTTTTTTTGGCAAAATTATTTCTCCAATTGCAACATTATTTTAAAATGTATGCTTTAATGTATGTACAAATTGTAAGTGATTTTATCTTTCTGACATATCTTTTATATTGTCTACCTGCCTAAGTTTTGATATTGGATTTTTTACATGTGTTGCCCATCTCAGTGAATTTTAATGGAAGTGTAATGCCTAAGAGTGTCTCTGCACTGCTTTCACTTTATACAATAAATTTTTCATTTTCTGTCTCCAAGACTGAGAGGAACATTGTTGTCTCATTATGTCCTTCAGTAATGTCTGCCTGCTTACCCAAGGCACCAGCTGGATTTTGCCATTTGAACTCCATATTCCCATCATATGAGACCTACAAGAGCTTGCTAGAGTTCATCTACAGGATCAATATTCATGACTGACTGAAGTAATGGTAATGATAAAGTCCTTACGACTTTCTTCAAAAATTTTGATTTGGGTTTAATTATTGCTAATAGACTACTAAATTTCCTTGGTGAAGTTCAGGAGCTTTGAACTTGGGATCTCTGGAACTAAAATGTGAAATAATATTGCTTTCGGCTCTTGTCATTCAGATAGTGCAGAGCTGAATTATCTATAAATCAAGTACTGAGAGATCTGTAACAGATACCCTACATTTTATTTTTGTGACTCACAAAAAAAAAAAAAAAAGTGCTACTGATTTTAAGAAAAACACCGTTGTGTGCAAACTAATGGATGGAGAAAGTCTGAGGAACAGCAGAGACTGGCATGTGCCAGTCAATACATAAACTGTCATAAGAAGCAATAAACAGGAAGAAGTCAAATGCAATGTTGAGATGTAACAGATGGATCATAGAGGTAATAATGCTTGCTCAAGATGCTGGAGAAAATTTGTCTAAAACATTGCACATTTTTCTGTTATATTTTAAAAATTTGAATCAAGAACCAGATCAGAAACATAACAGCCACTGGAATGATCAATGCAATGGAGAGCCTTTTTATGAAATGTTACTAGAAAAGCTTTGCTTGTTTAGTCTGCCAGATGAAGTCTCAGAAAGAATATGAATGCTCTGTAAAGATCCTTGATGGGTGAGCATCAAGAAGGGAAAAACTATTTATGGTAAAGGACAGTGCTGACACAAGAATAAATGCATATAAACTAGCTATGAATGCAATTAGGCTGGATATGAGGAGATTTTTAACTGTGAGAGAAACGAAATTATGACACAGACTTCCAGTTAGAGAAGTAAGGGTATAAAACCTAATTGACTCTAAGATAGAGCAATATTGGTTTATGAAAGGAATAGTACAATATGTGATATTAACGACTCTTCTTCAGGAGCCAGTCTTGTGTTCCCTTATTGTTATGCATAGGCATGTGTGTGGTTTACAAACTGTGCAGAGCGCTAATGTTTCTTTCTGCATTTGAAACATTTTAAAGTCATTATCCACATGTAATTTTAATCCATTACTACTATGTCTGTACAGTACCTTTCAAACTGAGTAGGATTCATTTTGACACAGTAAAAGTGATTAGTCATCAAAACAGTTTTATGAAATAACTAACCAAATGGGATGATGTGACTAGCACATTAGCACCTTCCATTTGAAAGTCAAAGCTCACCTGTCATAACAAAGGAAACTGTGAAACATTTGAAAGGAAAGGAAAATTTGAGCTATTGAACACTATCACCTGATCAATGTTATGGTGAAAGACCAGACACTCATATTCAATTAACATATAACATCCCTTCCTTTGCACTAAAAATATTTTGTTTGATAAAAAATCAGAGCACAGCAATCCCTTGTAGAATTAATGATAAATTTCTGAGTGTGCATCAGGATAAGTAAATCAATCCACAATATTTTTTCCTGAAATCTGTGATACATAGGTGGAGAGTTGAGGAAGCAGGGAGGAAACTACATTTAATAAAAAACCGGATGTGCTTTTCTATCAACAAAGACATCAACTATGGTGTGCATCTTTGACCCTGCAAGGATAATCTTTCATGTTCCTGTTTGCTATGGATTGAAGTCTAAGATGAATCAAGAATCTCATCTTTAAATATTTTAATTCACCTCTTTTTTTACTTAGATGTGTAACTTGTCAAAGAAAGATTAAAAAAAATAAAAACCTTCAGTGTTTTTGTCTGCATCATTCTTCTTTGGATTCTCACTTCAGGAATCCTGCTTCATTATAGAAAATAAAAAAAAAAAAAAAAGTCATTATGGGAACTTAGCTGGATTTCATACCTAACTGTATAGTTGAGAAAATTACATGGACCAGCAGTTATTTTGATTTAAATTACATTAAAAATATCAATATAAAAACTCCATGGACTTTAATTTAATAGATCTGCAATTACAGTTGTGTACACAGAATCAAACAAAACAAACAAAAAAAAGTCAAAACAACAAAACAACAAAAGGCATAAATAAATGCTTGTCATCCAAACAATGAGGAAAAGCAACAGAAGAAACTCTGCTTTGCTTTTCCCTGTGTCCATAACTGCAAGGTTTCCCCCAGAGCTGTCAGATCAATAATTTCTGCAGAGTGTGAGAAGATCTTGCAGCAGCTCTGTGATATCAGTTCCACACTTAATGGAAAATGCCCTTCTAACAATGCCTTTCCCTTAGAATGAAAGGAGATCAGCTAGACTTTCTCAGCTAATCTCAAACCTGTAAGCACATCCAAAGAAAATAAAGTGTTTTTTCAAACAGGTGTGCTCTGGCCTTTCAAGAAGTGCACAGCTCACAGCTCCACATCCTGAAAAGTCAGAAGATCATGAGGCACCTAGCATGGGCTTTGTAAGCAAAGGCATGCTGGGCTCTCACTGAAAGCCCCTGTGCAGTTTTTCCAGCATCGTGGCATTGTGGTGAAGCCTCATGTAATGCAACCTTTAGCCCCATTTCAGCTATCTATTCTGAAGGTGTGTGTGGCTGAGATAAAGAAAGCAAGGTCACATATAAAGGAAATGAGCACTTACCTGTTATCTGTGTTGGAGAAATTGAGAACTGGACCCTGTACCCAGATCAACAAACAGCATGTGCTGAAGGACGGTGTCTAAAACCATCTTTGGTGTGCATCCTCTTGTGTTAAAGAAGGGCCACAAGCCTTAAGTTAGAGGCTGAGACTTCATCACTGTGTGTTCTGCTCCTCTCTGTATACTGAGGTGAATTTCAGCCAGCTCTTCGTTGACACACATCAGTTCAATGGGATGTAATACATGATTTTGTTAAACATAGTCTTTATAGCAGATGCTGCACCCTAGGCCTGCTGTATGGCCCCCCATAGCCACAATGAGTAAAGGAAGAGCTGATTTACCCTACCTTCACTTCTCCATGCATAGTGAGACTATTGTTTGAAACCTCTGTGTATTTGCAAATCTGTTGAGCTCAAAAGTGATGCTGTGATTATGCGTTTTTACAGAACTCGTGGTTTCAAATAGCTTAAGTATTTTGGATTTGCTATCTCAGTTTCCATATTATTAACTGTTTCTCAATTTCCCTTTTTTCTTCCGCTGTAAATTATCTGATAAAATTGAAGGAGTGCTGATAACAACCTCTATTGTGTGAAAGCCTAAAAGAACACACATTATACTCATTATACTTTAATTGTTGCCTTAGCCAAAGATTCAGCTACACTGGCTTCCATTAATGAAATTTCTACATGGTAATGTCTCACATAGTCTTGGTGTCTGAATGTGTTTTTGTTTTCAATCAAAATAGACTTTTGATCAATGCTAATTTATTGATGAAATTAAGACTCAAAAAATTGTATAGATACTAACACAGTAGAGATAGATAAAATAAATTAAAGCTGATTTGAAAGATGATTTAATCAAGATGGTTCCAATTTTAAGACTATGTTAGCTTTATGCAGTTGAAAGCTTTACTGGTTGCCTTAAAGTCACTTTAGATGTGGTGTCAGATCAGATAGTCACAAATAAACCACGTTTTCTCTGTAAGAAAACATATTTCATGAAATTTTCAAGACATCATTCATTATACATTTCCTTTCAGTGTTTCCTTGAAATGTCCCACTTTAGACACTGAAAACATCTCGCACAATCAAGATAACAAAATCTGAGAAATATTTTTCTCCTAAATGTACAGTGTCTGATTGTGCCCAAAATAATGAGTATATTAATTATACTTATTGATGTGATCCTATGCTGTGTAAAAAAAGTTATAAATGACACTGAAAAACATTGATGTAAGAGAAACCAGCAATCCATTGCTATTCTACAAACCCTAAATTCTAAATATTTAAGTTTTCTTGCTGTACCTCAGATTGAATACTGCTGTATAATGTCAATCTTGAGGAATTTAGTGGGCTGAAGCAAAGTAGTAGCTTTCATAAAATACTGGAGTCAGTGGTTATATGAACAGAAGAGCCTTTTTCCTGTTGCGTATGAGTGCCATGTGTTTCTACTTCCCTGAAGAAGAGGTTGCTCTTGCATCGGCGTTGGCCAACATTTTATATCATGGACTTTCTTCCAACACTTTGGGCAGGAAAATTAAAAGCAGATGAAATTATAAGCACTCCTTGCTGCCTTTAATTAAACATAATTTGATATTTCTCAGCACTTTGTAGGATCAAGAACATGGAGCCACAAAGCTGACTCTGGCATGAAGAGTCAGAAATGGTCATACTGTAAGAAACCATGGAAGCTGGCTTTTCAGCTTTGAGACCCTTCTGGAATCTGTAGTCATTTGAATCTTCTATAGCAGTGTGAGATTGAATCATGACTTTGTTTTGCTGCATGTCAAGGGCTCCTGGTCTGGTTGCTATTAAAGTGTGTAGCTAGCTGATCTCCAGTATGTAATAGATAAACTACATCCTTCTCCTCTTGAAAAATAACATCAGTTACAGTATTGATTTTCATCCAGCACTGTTGTATTGATAAAACACAATGTTTCCAAACAAGCTTTGCTATGCTCTAATTGGTGTATGGAACCAAAAATCTTTCAATTAAAGTTCATTAAAGCCAGTCAGTTAATTCTGAATTGAAATCATGAGTTTATTTTTGAAAAGACTATTTACACTCGTGTGTCAAACTCAGTAGAGCAATAAACCCATACATGTTGCAGCCTCCACTTACTGAGCACAGTAATAGTAATGACACTATTCTAGCACCAAATTATTGTTACTAACGCTCAGAATTATAGTTCATGTTGTGCCATAAGAGAGGCTTTTTGGTCTGAATAAAGATCACTCTCTTCATAGATTTCAGCATGACAGATCGAAGATTTCAGCTGATTCCCATACCTTATTTGATATGGTATGATTTTGGTTATGTACATATAAATGGATTTAAAATCTAGACTCTCCTTTCCTGGAGTTTGTGAGTAGCAGGCTGGTTTTTGTTTATTTGTTTGTTTTTGTGTTTTTTCTTTGTTTTTAATATCTAAAGCCTTCAAAGTCTACGTTACTTTGTCATCAAAGTTGTCACCAGGTAATATGACATCCTTGGGGAACACTATTATATGAAAATGGTCACAGTGCCATTCGTGTCAGTCAAAGCCTTATGAATGAAATTCAGCTCTAAACTAAGACTTTTAAATCTAAGCATATATATATGTCTATATGACAGTTGTGGCATCTAAGCTCCCTGTATAACCATTAGAGACTTACTTAATTCTCTGAACAGAGCCTATAGAGCAACTCACCTCTCGTGGTTGGTGGTCCTTAGGGCTTGAGTCTATTGTCCAGATATGAACAGAACAATACTGGGTTTGTCTGTCACGTTTGCCACCTCTGGGTGGACATCTCAGATACTCCTGGCTATTTCATCATTAGACATTTATGTTTAGGCAGCTGAATAGAGGCAGGATCGCTTTCATAACCTTCTCAGTCACTAGTGCTATCATGAGCATAGGAATTCTCCAGGTGAAACAGTTCAGAGCTGGAGCCTCAAGAAATCTCAAAGATAATATCTATGAAAAGCCATTATTCAACTGTATCAGAAATGTCATATTATTCAGTAGAAGTGTGCTTCAGAAAACAAAATATAGCTTTGTATCTTCTTAAGGGCAGAATGATATTTGTATACTTACATAAGGATTAAGACTAGAGAAATGAGGGTGCAGGGAGAGTGGAACGCGAGAGAGAAAAAAGAGGATGTAGAGGATGTGGAATGAGAAGGAAGAAAAAAAAATAGAACAGAAACAATAGGGAATAAAAATGACTCAGATGACTCTCCAGGAAAATGAAGCCGTTTTTGCATTTTAGATAGGTTGTGATTGTTGCTGACTATATATTTTAGGTAGCTGGATTCTGCTGGAATTTGTTCCTGTTCTTCCAACTAAAATTTAGAGTTACAAAAGCAATACTAGGAGCCATAAGAAAGTTTGCTAGTGGTCACATATATAGTGCTTATTGTACACAATTAAGTCCCTTTTTTCCAAGGACAACCAATTTCTGCTGAGCTCTTCCACAAACCTGACCACTTATTTTGTTGCACACACCAGAGCTAAGAACTGAGGAGAGAACCTATCCTTAAATAAAGTATCCTTAACCCACTGCAGTCAATTGTGAATATCTCCTGCATTTCATTTGGAACAGGATTTGACCTTGAGAAATTGTTTTGTGTGAAAAGAAGTCTATCACTTAATAATATTTTCTAGGGTATTTTATTTGAAAAATATGTTCTATATTCATATT
The DNA here is from genome assembly GCF_040182565.1 of Anser cygnoides. NCBI lineage: Eukaryota > Metazoa > Chordata > Aves > Anseriformes > Anatidae > Anser > Anser cygnoides. Next base: position 11,994,466 of record NC_089873.1, on the reverse strand, counting down.
CCTAAAGAAAAGTGGTTTTGCTTTTTTTTTTTTTTTTTTGGGTTGCCATAGTGTTTTAAATGCATATACGCATGGGAAAAAAACACTTAGGACCTGTGAATCACATTTTGAATCAAACCCTTTAAAAGGCAGGGAGAGGCTGAGCCTTTCTAGACCTGCTGCTAGCATTTCTCATATTTCTGTAAAGTGTAATCAGTTGTGGCACCAGCAGCACGAGAGCCGGATGTCAGTGCTGGCAAAGGAGTTCCTGTTGTGCCTTACGACCAGCTAAGCATCTGAAGGGCAAATGGAATCCGTTTGCTTTAAATATCAAACAGTTATTTTAAACTTTAAACATGGAAGCTGTTCTTCTGAGAAAGGTATTAAAAGCGGTAGAAACATGGTTTATGGTCTGTCACTGGGGAACCATGTTACTTTCCTGTAGTACAGTACATTCAGGATAAATAAGAATGCTTTGCTGTTTCGGTCCTTTGGGAAGCAAGTTTTTAGGGCCATCAATTACCTTGGTGATATTTTGTTTGTGCTGTCTATAGGAAAAAAGGGTAGCTTTGCATGAAACACTGAATGGCCAAAGGCAAACCACAAAAAGAAGTCAAGGGGGCTGGGGGTATTTGATTTTTGAAGGAGGATTTAGGAAAGGAAATCTGTGTATTTAAGTTAAGAGGTGATGAAACATTAATCCAATTTATAAATCTTTCATGAGAGTAGACTTCTGGGGTAGGGAAAGTGCGTTCAGGACAGCACTCAGCAGAACAGCTGAGAACAGACAGAGTTGTGCAAAGGAAAGAAGTGTGATAAAATATGAAAAAGGAAAACTTCCTTTCAGTGAGAAGCATTGATCTATAGAATCACACCAATAATAGTGATAGAGATACTGTTTTGAACTCTTTATTAGCATTACTTTATATTACAGTAGTGAACAGACTATGAGATCAAAGTCTTTTCTACTGAGCCATAGAAGAGAGCAAAAGATGTAGTGAGATAATCCCTGCCTTGGAAATCTAATGAGATTGATACGGCAGATGATGAGGAAAAGTAAAGGCTACAGAAACTTTCCTAAGGTTACAACCCATGTCAGTGATGTATTTATATATTTATTACTGATTTATCTAATGAGATGAAAACATAACACATGGACTTTAGTATTATAGCCATTCACTAAAAGGAGATGAGCTGAACAACCCTTTCACCTGAAAAGCTCTCCCATTTGCTATAATTATCTCACATAAACATGCAGAGTAGAATAGTGGCATTTTGAGTGTACTGTAAATTATTAGCATTTACATCATAATCAGAATTATGCTACACATTAACTCTGAATATTATAAGCTCTTCTTAAAACTTACAACTCATAAATGCATTTCCCTCATTGTTTTCTGTTGCTGAAAAATGAATGAAATTGGAATTTAAAGTCCCTCTAGTGAGGATTGCATCACTCCAGAAAAGACACTGCAATCACCTCCAGCTTTATGCAGATTATCATTCCTTTAATACACATACACTTACTTGGGAAGGTTTTTTTATGATGCTTAAACATTTTTGGGAGCCTGGGAAGCCTTAATAGTCCTGCAGATTTCAGTGTGGTTGGAGAGAGAAAAGCTTTGTCTGGCAGGGATGCCATGTTTGGCAGTCAGAATTACCAGAAAACAGCAGATTTACAAGCTGACTCCAGGCTCTTATAGACAGAGTGTTTAAGTCAACAAATTTGTTTTACAACATAGCAGCAAATACTACAGATATTCCTAGTTTTGTTTTAATGACAAAATATCAGATCACAGGCTTTGCAGTTCTAAAGAAATAGTATAAACACAATCTTCACATGCCGAAAGAAGATGCATTAAGTAATGTACCTCACAATTTGCTGATAGTTTTCACTGAGGCTGAGATAAAATAACATTTAAGAATGGATTTGCACAGAAGATAGATATTGTTAGCAGGCTTATATAGCCCTCTGGTAGAACAGTGCAATATCAGGAAATATTTTATGTGTAAAATTGTTGTGGAATTTATTAAAAAAAAATAAAGGTTTTGTCAGACAAATATGATTACATATATGCTTAATTTTATATAGATGTGTAGTTCACACTGGGCTTGAACTTCCTTTTCTTTACGTTTTACTCCCTCTTTCTCTCTTTTTCCTGTATAATTTTCCATTTCTCCCTTTTCTATCCTTTCTAAGTGCATTTGTTCCCTATACCTTGCTTATGCCTTTCATGGCTTGCCTTTGTCAGTTTTTTCTCTCTCACCAGGAAAGGAAATCTGCACAACAGAGAAAAAAATAACTTTTGAATGAAACCAGATGCAGGTGTGGCATTCACACATCACACATTTACATGCCTAAAATACACTTAAAAAATAAAAAAATTAAAAAAAAAAATCTGTGTTTCATGAAATCACCTTTCAGATTTTAGTACAGTTGAAGAACATATTGGAAGAATGAAACCTTTAAATCTAGATAAATTATCATTCGGTAGGATACTCTTCATTTTCTTAGACATACAGAAAAGATACTTTCTTCTTTCATTTTCTCATTGTATTTCCGTTTTTCTTGTATTTCACTGCAGCTGCTAAAACATGCTAGGAATTGTATGGATGCAGAAGCACAGATTCTGCTGCAACATATGCGCAGTGTAAATAGATCAGAGAAGTAACACTCCAGGTAAATCATTGTCCATATTTCCTTCCATCCCCCCAAGTGTTATTGCTGTCCCTTCTCTCCTAGTGCAAAATGCCCCTGAATGGATATTTAGGGGGACTTTCCTTTCCTTCGCCTCGGATCACCATATGGCGGATAACCATATGTCAGATCCCCATTCAGCATGACTGTGTGGGAGAGGACAAAAGTCAGCTGGGAACCTGCACAGTAAGGGTCCTGCCCAAAAGCAGGGCCTTGTCTGTCCTCCTCCACACTCCTCTCTCCTGGCTTCATACCCTTGTGACCATGTTCATTCATTGCTTACATTCTCCCATTTCACAGAACACCTGACGTTTCGCCACTTTCCCCTTCCCTACATTTTTCAGCTTTCACACCTGACATGAAGCCATTTTGTTTCCTCTTCTGTTAACTGTTTGTTTCCCCCTTTCTCTAGCTGCAGGTTCCTGGGATGTTGGTGAATCCTGCAGCACCTTTTCTCAGAGGAGACCAGGATTCAGTGTGAGAAGACAGAGCCATCGCTGCACTTTGGTTGCTGACAGCAAACACAGCTGTGCTGTCTGCCTAAGTTGTCTCCAGTTCAGATCTGGGGCTACATTAAGCAGTGCTCAATTTTTGATAATTGTAATTCAGGCCTTAAAAATCACGTGGCATTAGTAATCATAAAAGACAGTCTTTTCATTCCCTTCCAATGCTTGTGGCTTAGTTTTAACATTTTCTAGCTCTTCTTGTGACAAAGAAATAGTAAAATTATGAAAAATTTAAAGTCAGAGGAGAACTAGGACTTTCAGAAAAAATACCAAAGTCTGCAAAGCTTCATGATACGATGCAAGGAGCTGGCAACGCAAAGCAGGGTGCAGAAGAACAGGCAGCCAATACTGTAGCTCCAGCTGCATGGATTTGAGAGCTGGAGTTCAGGGAGATAAATCCCTTGTGAGAAACACATGCCCTTTACACCTCCCCTGAGTGGCTGGGCCTATTGACATTTCTGAAAAGACAGTGAATGTACAGAAAGCAAGTTAAAGAGCACTCGCATGCCTGTACATAAGGGCTGCAGCTGATATACCTGCAGTAGCTTAAGCCCAGCTGGCTTAGATATCACTAACAGAGCACTCACAGCAACACCATCTTTGGCTAACAGTTATATAGCTCCACTGAAGCCTCAGGCATCATTGTTCTTGGTACCTAAGACAGCTAACTTAGAGCTAATTATCTCTTACTGTGCTATAGTCGCACTCTGGCTGAAAGAAATAATCCATCAGAAGATGCTGGGTATGTCACATAAATCTTCATTGGACTATTTAAAATACCACCTGCTGCTGTGCCAGACACCTGTTCCTCCTCACTCATCTGAACTACGATGTTTGGGCACCGTGGAGGCCGCGGTGAGCCCGACCCTTTCCCCCTATCTTTCTTTAGGATTGAAATTCCTCTTTGCAGTTGTATGCTTCATGGTGCAGTGGTGAGAGAGAAAGGAGAGGGAAGAAAAGCAGCAAACCCAATGCTGCATCCTTTGACTTTAGCTGTGCAGAAACTGTGCTTTTTATATGGTTCACCAAAAGGCAAAAATCTTGTAAAATGTGCTGCTGTCTCAAGATTATTTACATGCAAACTCAGAAGGAATGTGACGAGCTCCACTGGGAAAGAGCAAAACTAGGTAAACAGGCAACACCACTGGAGATGAAATTGAACTTTGACAAGCACAATATAATGCACATTGAAAGGAATGATTTAAGTTATAAGTACACACAGATGGTCCCTGAATTAGCTGCAGACTCATGTAATAAAGAATTAGATATTGCTACACAAAGCCCCAAGTCTGCTCAGAGAATGGGAAAGGAAAAGCACTTAGGCACATTAGGGAAGAAAGAAAATGATGTGTTCAAAGTCAGTGCTTGTATATACATGTAGACCGATGATAATGAATTCCAGACCTGTTTAAATAACCTCGATCCATAATCAGACTATTGTTTCATATCACCTAAAGTGAGATGAGAAAGCCTTTATGGAATTCAGTTCATGGGAATGAGAGGAACTGTCACTGGTGACATCTGTAAGCACTGGTGTGCCTGCTCCCCAGCTCTCATCAGCTGAAGATGCATTGAAGACCACACATCTCTTATGGATAAGCGTTACTACCTCTGTCTCCTCCATTTGGAAAAAAATGAGCTAAGATAATGTTCTGTTGTTATGAGTCTGATCTTTGAGTTGCCCTGTGTAGGGCTGTGACTGGGCACAGTTCAGGCCAAGCCGTTCTTGGTCTCCCTTTTGGGCTGGTTAAAGGCCGCTCCTTGCTGGGTATGTTGGAAGATGAATTGCCCTGTTAGGAAATATATACTCTGTATGAACTAGAGAGACAGGTGCCATCCTAAAGCTGTTGGAATTTCCTTCCAAGAAGCATCTCCATTAGTTGGGATAGGGATCTCAGGTATTTAAAGCAGATGCAATGGATCGGCTTCTTGGAACATCTTGTTTATACATCTTTAGAAGATAATCTGAACACCACATGAGCCCGTGTGCTATTGAGTTTGCAAAGGGTTTGTGGCTCAGTATCCCTGAACTGGTAAAAAGCCTGCGACGTGAGTTTTAACACAGGTAATTTTAAGACTGAAATTCTCTTAATGGAAATATGTTTCAAATTATGAGACCTACTGTGAAAGCAGAAAAGCTGTGGCCAGTGAATGGTTTCAGATATGGAAGTCCTAGATGTAGGTGGAATATGAACAGGAGACCATCATGGTTTAAGAGCAAATGACAAATATGACTCATTAAAATGGAGAGATCAGCTTTAACAAAAATCCATTCAAATTGATAAATAGAAACAAAACTGCAGCTGAGAATGCATGAAAATAACTTCTACCGTTTGGCACATGCATAACTAAAGGTTTGTGCCCCTCTCCTGAAATCACAGGTTTATATTTAAAAACATTTAAAATCTGCAAGGGTAATCTGTACCAAAGTATGACTAATAGCTTTCAAGCAGGAATAATTATACAAAATAACTGTAAGTTGCACCATAGGTCATTATTTGAAAAATAAATTATAAAAACAACACATCTAAATTCCCTCTCTAGTGCATTTACTACCCAGTAATTCTCAAGTAAGCTGAGTTAATGTTCCAATAAAACATTCAGGCACAGTGAAGCTGAAAAGCACACACACAGCACAAAGCATTTTTAAAATAGTCAGAAAATGGTCTTGCATGCAATTAAAATGGGAGATGTATTTTAACTGTACATATAGATATGCTACCTGACAGCAGAAACCTGTATCTGTACAGTTACAGTCCAGGAAAGCCAAAAAAAACCATCAATAACACTATTTGGCATAGTGGTTCCATGCTATTGTGTGTGGAAATGAGTTTTGTTGGCAAAGTGATGTGGTGGTTTTTTCAGTAATCTCACATTTTGATAGCATCACAATATAATTTCTTAGGAGCCTCAATGGTCTTGCTTTGATATTTTAATGAGATTATATATTAGGATAGCTATCTGCTTACCTAGAAATAACTATGTATGCTGCTTTCTGCCTATTACAATAGTGCCTTCATTCCTTCACATTTGTGGTAAAACTTCTTCCCAATGTAATCTCAAGGAATAGTGATTTTATATTAACTTAAATGATGCCTGCCAAGTATATACGAATACAGTTCTGCCTCCCCAGGACTGCATGTTAGTGGCAGCATGACTGAAAATATATCTCAAGAAATAATAATATAAAGTTGTATGTTATAAAATGGATGATGAGAAAAATGTTTTTATCCTTTACTTATGTGCTTCATGCTATATATCAGCTGGCAAAGCTTGTATAAAGCAAATAGTTGAAAATATGAGCCTGAATATTTCATTTCATTCATTAATTCACATAAACATTCAGAAAAACAACAACAATGAAACAATATCCCAAACAAGCTCTCTAGAACACCATGATATTGCTAAAAACAGAAAAATGAATACCAAAACACAACAAGATTTCAACTCCACGTATTCTTATGGAACAACAGATCTTATCTTAAGTGCAATCACACAACACGTGCAAGACAGCTAGGGGATCAGGCCCAGCCAGCATGGCTTCATGAAAGGCAAGTCCTGCCTGACCAGCCTCATCTCCTTCTATGACCAGGTAACACGCCTAGTGGATGAAGGAAAGGCTGTTGACATAGTCTATGCAGACTTCAACAAAGCCTTTGTCACAGTCTCCCACAGTAATCTCCTGGAGAATCTGGCAGCCCATGGCTTGGACAGGTACACTCTTTGCTGGATTAAAAACTGGCTGGATGGCTAGGCCACCACTCTCTTGGTGGTGAATGGAGTGAAATCCAGATGGTGAACGGTCATGAGTGGTGTTCCCCTGGCGTCAGTGTTGGGGCCCATTCTCTTTAATACCTTTATTGATGACTTGGATGGGGGAATTGAGTGCACCCTCAGTAAGTTTACAGATGACACCAAGTTGGGGGGAAGTGTCGATCTGATGGAGGGTAGGAAGGCCCTGCAGAGGGACCTGGACAGGATGGGTTGATGGGCAGAGGCCAGTGGGGTGAGGTTCAACATGGCTAAGTGCTGGGTCCTGCACTTTGGTCACAACAGCCCCATGCAACACTACAGGCTTGGGGGAGAGTGGCTCGAAAGCTGTGCAGAAGAAAAGGATCTGAGGATATTTGTTAATGCTCACCTGAACACGAGCCGGCAGTGTGTCCAGGTGGCCAAGAAGGCCAACAGCTTGTATCACGAATAGCATGGCCAGGAGGACCAGGGAGGTGATTTTCCCCCTGTACTCTGCTCTGGTGAGGCTGAGCCTGGAGTACTGTGTTCAGTTTTGGGCCTCGCATTACAAGAAGGATATTGAGGCCCTGGAGTGTGCCCAGAGAAGGGCTACGAAACTGTTGAGGGGCCGGGAGCACAAGTTCTATGAAGAGCCACTGAGGGAACTGGTATTGTTTAGTCTGCAGCAGAGGAGGCTCAGGGGAGACCTCATTGCTCTCTACAACTACCTGAAAGGAAGGTGTGGGGAGCTGGGGGTTGGCCTCTTCTCACAGGTAACTAGTGACAGGACTAGTGGGAATGGCCTCAAGTTGCACCAGGGGAGGTTCAGTTTGGAAATGAGGAGACATTTCTTCTCAGAAAGAGCAGTCAGGCACTGGGATGGGTTGCCCAGGGAAGTGGTGGAGTCACAATCCTTGGGGTGTTTAAGGAAAGGTTGGATGTGGTACTTAGGGATATGTTTTAGTGGGTAATATTGGTGATTGGGGAACAGTTGGACCAGATGATCTTGGAGGTCTTTTCCAACCTTAATGATTCTATGATTCTATGATTACTTTACCTGCAAAGTCAGCAATTCAGGAGCACAAATACAGTTCTGGTTCCAACATTTCCCACCCTTCTAATTTCCTACACTTCCCTTCTCTATTAAAAAAAAATACATTGGGAAATAAATTTGGGAAACAAAATTAGGTTTGCAGCTCTGCAGTTCACCAGGTTTGGGCTGAGCCAAAGAGGAGAGGGAATTGCTAGTTTGAGGGCTCTAGCAGGGAGTGTTCCAGCAGCCACTTCTCACCCATGCTAGGCAAATGATATATACAGGCTAGAATTTTGTTGCTAACACAGAAATGCACAGCCTTACTCACAGAAGTGGTCCTTAACTTGAACAGTTACAGCTTGACTTTAGAAACAGAATTTTCAAGTGAATGAAGTCTGATGGACTTTGAAAAAAGACCAAGTTAGCTGAAACTGCTTTTGCAAGCCCTTTGAGGATTTGCAGTCCTGGGAGGATTTTGCCTCTAGAGCAGGTGAGGATAGTCAACAGGTCAGGGGTTATACATGGTACAAATGTCCTAATACCAGGATACACAGATACATGGTATATGTGAGAATTACTAAGTGATAGGGATTGCAAACCACCTAATTCCCTCTACCTGATCTCCCATAAGTTCATTGCAGCTGAGTTTTGTATGGCTGAACTTCAGTTATCTGATTCATCCTTGGAGGAGTGCAGCTATATATCCCAGTGTTAATATGAAAATATAACTAATAAAGCAGCAGAGAAACACAGCTCATGCTTTTTGGTTGCCCTCATATTCCTGGCATGTCACGACCAAGCATCTGTTTGCTGCGTCCCTGCGTTCCGGGCCAGGTGACCACAGGGATGCTCTGATCTGCTGGCCATGGGCCATGCAGGTGTCCAGCTGTGTGAGGCTGCTGTGGAAGCAGCAGTAAAAAGCCCATAAATACTTTTTGCTCTGATGTTAGGTTTCCTTGCTTCACAGACTTGCCTTACTGCTTTTCGGTTACCTCAGTCCATCCTAGGAAGAATGAGGGCAGTGATGGCCCCACTTGCTACCTTTGAAACTGCAGTGTCTACGGAGAAAAGACATCTGCAAGCCCTCCTGCATTCCCGTGCACATTCCATGCACAGTCTGGTCCCAGAGATTAATTCTGTTTGTTAAATGAAGTGTTACAAAAGAGCAAAATATATTATCTGACATGGCAAATAATAAAAGGGACCTTTCAAAAGTTAGGTTATATAAACTGGGGAGTATGTGCATTAAATGCACAGACGGGTCTGTGAGGAGCTGCAGAGCAGTGATTGTTGACTGTGTATAAACACTTCTGTCTAGAAATGAGACTCTGTAACTGAATGTAGTTGGCTGATCCTAAAACCACAGCAGCCATAGCACTTGCAGTGCTACTTAAAGGCAAAACAATGCATCTAAATGAGAAAACTAAGTCTGAAATAGACTTCCCTATATAAGGTAACAGGCTACTCTAGGGAAAAAAAAAATCAACACAATGCCAATATAAATAAAGTTCAGTCCATGTTGTAGATGAATAAACGCAGCAATCTATAAATTGGTCGTTTGATATTAAGCAACATTTAGAAAAAAAGTAATAATTCAATATACTCCTAGAGTTAATATATATATTTAAAATGACAAAGTAATGATTAAACACACAATAATGTATGGAATAAGCTAAATTTATCCTTTAGCAAGTTTAAGTAAGATACATAAGGGTTTACATGATGCTTTGTTTGTGTTTGTTTGTTTGGTTGGTTTTATTTGTTTATTTTTCTGGATCATTTTTGAGATTTGACTGAATACCATGTTATGAAAATGCTGCGTGCAGTTGAGAACTGTCCATTGCTATGTACCTAAGATACATTTACTAGTTTCTTTAAACACACTGTTACAAATATGCACTGCCAAGATTGTTCCACTTACTGCCTTTCAACATGGCTGTGCAACTGCTCACAAAACTTTTATAATAGTAAGGAGGCCATGTCCAGGTACATGGTGTGCAAAAAAATTTTTAGCCACTTCTGCTTCTGTTGTTAACCTTGTATTTTGTTATCTGGGTTCTCCTAGATTATTGCATTTGCTACTGATTTCATTTAATATACTCAGGCTACCAGTGAATCTTTTTATTTTTTTTTACATATTAAGTCAAATAAATTCAGCTGCTATGCCCAAAACAGTGAACTACGGGTACATTTGTCATCAGATGACACTTCTGGTACCCATGAATATGGAATGTGATTCTCTTCTCCATTAACGTTGAAAAGCTGATTCAAAATTTAACTTACACAATGGCAGAGACTGGACTTTTCCTTTTGAAAACAAACAAAAAATTTGTTATTAAGACCTTTGCATTAGAAGCTAAAAGTATTTATAATATGTTTTAAGCTCACCCTCCTATAAAGTTATCCTGAAATGCTGACACAGAACATCTTACCAAGGAATGCAATTTAGATAAACAATAAATAAAATAACATTCCCTCTTTTTTTAAAGATGAGCTTTAATTACTGATCATTTCTGAATTTCCCTTTTCACCTGATATTATTATTATTAATAATAATAATAATAATTTAATTACAGTCATATAAACTATTATTTTCTCCTGGTTTAATTCCTCCAGATATGACTTGGAATGTGAACTACTTAAAGACAAGAAAATTTACCTTGTTTTTGAAGTTTCTCAGGGAGAAAATGTGTTCTATAGATTTTAGGGAAGAGGGGATTATTGAAAAAAATGTAAGAGAATATAACATTACATCAAATATGAGTATTGAGTTAAAGAGATAACTGTTGAAAAATTTCAGAATTTATTTCTGATGCTAAAAAATGGGGGAAAAAAACACTACCTTCAGGATTTATTTTAACATTTATGTTAGTTTTGAAATGTAATCAAAAAGTTTCTGTATAGAAAAAGCTGAGAAGAAAACCTCAGAGTTTTACAGGCAATTCATCAAAATGCTGAGACAAAAAGTCCCAATGCTATTGTAGGTGACATACAATAAAGATAGTGAAGCAGAACAATTCATATATGCTCATAAAAATGAGAGGACTTTTATCAAAGGCTATAGAAATCTCACAAAGAATAGAGAGAGAGAACTTGAATAATGACAATGATGATACATTCCCAACAAAACCAGGACAGTAATCAAATAGAGCAGTGTCTTTTAAAGGTAATACCATTTAGCTGAATGACCTGGAGCTGAATATATGGCATTGCTGATATTAGTTGAACTCAGTTTCTTGTAGGATTATTCCAGATCTGACTGACAGATATTGGAAAAATGATATTTATCAAGTAAAATAAAATTAACCAGGAGATTGTCTTGAACAGCTAAATTCTGCTATGAAGATCAAGAAAATGTTCCACTTAGAAATATAAAGACCATGGGACCCTGGTTGACTAGACACTGAGATGGTGCAGTCCTTCCTAAGGTACTGATTTAGAAGGGGCTAATGTACTATGTATGCTGTAACTTCTGTAGCCTTTCAGTAGCTTTGAGAAGTTCTGATATCTTAGTGAAGCCAGTGAGAAGACCCTTCTCCAGTACCTTCCACACGAGAAATTTTGTCATCAGGGTAAGTCTGGGAGTTAGAGTCCCCATGTGTAATTTGGAAATGTCATATAGTTTCTTCATTTTCCTTATTCTTTCTCAAATTTCTTTTATTTTTACAATACCCTGTTTCAGGGGAAGAAGTATATGCCATGTATATCAAAGATTTATATGTAAACTTTGAGTTCTTGAGCACTTACATAGATGGACTGATAGGAACTCTTTAAACATTAGTAATGGCTGTTGCCATAGCAAGGCTCCTCTATAGACAACTCTACTGTGAAGACAAGGTAGATGCAGTTTTCTGTGAATTGGCAGCCAACTCAGCACAAGTTGTGGGGGCATTGGAGTCCTTTAACAAAACAGAAGCCTGTTTAGGAAGGAGTTCCCTGGGACTGGGGCTGTCTGTCCCATCCCTGTGTTGTGATAACTTCTTTCATGCAGGCAGTGGAGAGAGAAGGAGTCTTCTGAGGAGAAGCTGATTGAGGATGTGAAAGCAGAAGGTAAACCTTATGAGAGTGACCATGGAAAAGCAGACTTCATGTCTGTAAGGGTGACAAAACAGCAAACTAGAGATAGCAGACTCCAAAAATGACAGCTTCATTAAACTCAGAGCATTCCCATCCAAAGCAAATCTATATAAAAAGGAGTATGAGCTAATAGGTAGCTCTCTTAAGGAAATGAGAGTGCAGTCACAACTACAAACTGTGCCAGTGCAGAGGATGAAAAGCAGTAAGAGATTGCTGTAGCTGGATGAGGAGTTGGCAATGCAGGAAAGAAGTCTAGAGATGAGGAAATTAAGCCAAATTGTTAGGGACAGATAAGTAGACATAAGCATCCATGGACAATAGTAGAAATCTCAATAAAGTATAAAATGAAGAATGGCTTGAAAGGGGCATTAAATTGGAGAAGAAAACATTCTGTAAGTTCCTTAAGAGAGAAAGGAAGAACCCAGGGAAGAGTCTGTTGGCTACTGAGTGTGGAAGATAAACACATCAATATATCAAGGTGGCAGAAATGTTTTGGTTATTTTAACAGAAGTCTTCACCCAAAAAAGTCAAGTGTGGCCAGACAGCTGACACAAATAGGACAGACAAAAAGTAAATTCAAGATGGATTAAATATATGTATATACATATTAAAAATAACTTATATTTATTAGACATTCAAAATTATTGATTTTTGCTGTGAGACATTAAATAGGAGACATCACAAACAATCAGTAAGGTTTCACACACTAAATTTTTTTTCTCTCTTTAAAACACAGTACAAGAAAAAAAAAACAAAGTATTATCTAACAATTAGTTTAACTTCAGCACTTGGAAAAATACAGGGCCACATAAAAAAAAAAAAAACTTGATATTTTCTGTAGAATATGGTGAAGCAAGTAGCAACCAAGCATGATTATATAAAGAAAAATCATGTCTGTTCATGAATGCTTACTGGACTTCTAGCCACTCCATCTCAGAAAGGATTTAGTAGAAGGAAACTGATCAGAAGTTGAAACAACTTCTGTAAAAGAAGGCGATTAATAGACCAGAACAATTAGATTGGAAAAAAGATGATTTAGTCAGTTTGGCTTAAAGTCTATAAATTCCTAAAGAAAGTGAATAAGAATTGATTATTCACTGTTTCTCACAATTCAACAACAGCAGGGCAGCCAAGAAAATAATGTGTAATACATTTAAAACAATAAAAGGAAACCCTTTTTCAGAGAGTACATCACTGAACTCTGGAACATATTGACATAATGCACCATGGAGACTAAACAGGATCAGCTAAATTCATGGGGGGGTTTACCTACTGGTGACTACCAAACATAATGAATAATAAGAAAAGTTGTAGAGAGTCTAAAGGGGAACAACAAACATGATCTTGAAAAACTGAACTAAGAAGAATAATTGAAAAAATTAGAATTGTTCATGCTGCTGTTCTTGTATTCCAAAGAAGAAAGGCCTAGTGGGAGATATGATTATCTCAGATAACCCTGTTTAGCATGGTATTTTTCAAATAGCTTCTATGTCCTTCTCCAAGTTCACCAATAAGTACAGTAAAAAATACTGGGCTCTGTATAGAGTCACAATGGACTTTGCTATGAATTTTTTGAATTTTTAGTTTATTTTCTGTTTACTGCCCACTCCTTCACCCATGAAAATTTTTTGTCATGTATCCTAAAGACATTTCTCTGATGATTTTTTGTTGGCTTTATCTTGTTGACTCCTCTTTGTCCAATACTTTAGTTATATTATTAATTTGCTTCTCATTGAAAAAATACTAGTATTTTCTTTTTGCAGCATAGTTTATCAGATTCTTTTAACATGTGAGTAAGAACTCATTATTGTCTAGGATACATTGCACACAGGTCTTCCTTGGCTCTTTATTTGTGCTACAGAAAGTAGTGAAAGCATGAGAGGAATAGATAGAAATGTGAGCAGACATAGATTCAGGAAACATGACCTACAAGGATAAGCCAAATAAAATAGAATTGTTTAGCCTAATGGAGATGTAGTAAAGGATGGAGGGATTCTGGTAACACCTTAAAAAAAATAGGTTGGATGTTAGGGGTAGGGTTTTCATGGTAATACAGCAAAAGATTAGAATAGATTGTTTGCAGAGGTTCAGACTTTTCTGCCATTGGAGATGTGTTTGAGAGCAGATTGGACTCACTACTTCTGGAAGGGGCACAGAGTTGCTCCTGAGGATCTCTCTGGGTTTCTGTATGCAAAGGCATTAAAGCTTCCCAGTAGCCTTCCCTCATCAAGCCCTGGCAGGAGTACTGTGAATTCTTTTACTCTTCCTTTAGGGGAAAATTTTTTTTTTTTTCTAGCGCCTTCTAGCTATTTTTTTTTTTTTAAGAGGAAAGAGAAAACACTGCTAAGTGATCACATAGGTCATGACCCTCTTTCTAGAAAAGTTAATAGGATTTTTGTTTCTTTAGAGGGAGCTGAACCAGAAGCTGAGGTAGCAAATTTTGAACTTACAGCTAAATTGAGCATTGAATACTATCTAAAAGAAAAGTTGGAATGAATGTGAAGGTCAAGTGGACAGACAAAAATCAAATGCATGCCCCTTGTTCTTTTTGTTTCTGGTTCTACATGTTCTATTGTTCTTTTTTTGTGCTGCCTTGGCTTTCTCAAAAAATAGGGAAAATCAGAGTTGAGTGGCACCTTTGGCAGCCGGACAGGTACGTTCCAGGCAGACCAACCTGGGAGACTGGGTAGCAGTCCTTGGGTTAAGAGAACAGAAGATGTTGTTGGCCAGCAAGTTGTGTCTTAGACCTAGAAAGTTTAAAGCCTTATCTATTGATTTTGGAAACAGTTCAAAAGGAGAACTCATTAATCATAAACATTCTTTTTTTTTTTTCCTGTGTAATTCATAAAATGCTTTTAATAATGTGTGTCATGAATTAATCAGTGTCCAACCCTATTTATTATTAATAACCAAGAGGACTATTTTTGTAACAGCAGGCTCATTATCGTGGTATGAATTTCCAGTGTAGACTTGTCAGAAGGAGGAAGCAGAACTGAAGATCTTTTCCTAAGTCTTAGTTGTGAAGACACATTTCAGTTAAAATTGTATTGTTTCAACATGTGCCATTCTTATAATAATTAAAGTAGGCAAAGTGGTGGTTTTTTTTTTTTTTCCCTGAGTGAGTGAGCAAATCACCTGGAAGAATATACTCTCATTTCTAGATTAAAATTCAAACTTTTCAAGAAGTCCAGAAAAGTCCAGAAAAACTAAAGTATTTTATTATTATTATTATTATTTTTAACATGCAGAAGTTAGAGGTTTGAAGTATCTCAAGATTTTGCAAGGAACACTTGTTGCAATTTTTTCAACTGTGAGAGCTTTTCAACTGAGAGACCTGTTTGTCTTGTTGCTGGAACAAATATTCAGGTAGTTCAGAACTGAGAATTCTGAAGTTGTTATTCTAAAAAGTAAATCACAGATTATATTTCACAGCAACTTAAAGTACTTTCTAAGGGAGGAACACAATTTTTTTATTTTTTTTATTTTTATTTCTGCGACAAATTTCTGCAGGCTACTGTGTAAATTTCATGCAGATATACATTTTATGCTGCAGTCAGCTTTTCATTCCAGCCTTGTCATTTGTTTGAATTTGGCAGCTGACTGAATGCCTCCAGTGTTTTGGAGATGAACATTGCTATAATATACGCGTAGATACACGCCATACAGATTATGCATTTCTACATAAACAGAAGCCATTAAATTAATCAATCTTTGAGGGATTCATCTCCTTTCCTATATGCACTTGCAAGGTCAATGTTCAGACACCCAGTCACATAGACTTAGGTAGAAAAAAACAGGCCAACTAGTCAGTTGGGTCTTTGGACCCAAGAAGCAAGATCAGCTATGTCATGTCAATCCAACCTGTCCTGAGGAATAGCCATCATTGGAGTTTCTGCAACTTCCTTAATTCTTTAACTGGTATTAATTCTTTACCAGTCTTAGCATTAAATATTGTCATTACGTATAACCTAAATATCTCATACTTCAGTTTAAGCCTATTATTTCTTGTCAGTTTATCTTGTCTTCTTTGGGGCCTAAAGACTAACAGCCCAAAATACAAACCTACAGGCATGGGTAGAAGTGAGAACCTCATTGCAGAGCAACTTCAGTGTATGGCAGCTGTACCCAAAGGTCCATGCTGCAATCTAAACATTTCCAGTCTGCTTCTTGTACATCTGTATATACACAAAATTGCTGTGATATTATTTCTTCAAGGCTTTGCATAAAATACCAGAAAAGAAAAATAAAAAATAAATAAATAAATAAATAATAAAAATCCAAGATTTTTCTTCAGGACTAATTCAGAAGATTTCACAAGTTTGCATAAATGTTTAATATAATTCTTGGAAACATGAAATCTGTGCCTACTCCTTGCGTGTGCTGCCCAGCTTGAGGAAAGGGGCTGGGCAGAGATGACCAAAGAAGTTTATAAAAATGTGGACTTGTGATACAGACCTCCATATGGTGATGAGGCACTTAGCTAAGTGTCACTGTCCCACTCATTCTGCTCAGTAATGCTATTGGGTTCTAACTAATGTAGGATCAATGCCTCTCTCCCATGTTTCTTGTGCTTTTCAACTTTTATCTTCTATTTGCATATAGTGCTTTGGTTTTTGCACCCTTCGGATAAAAAAACAAATGTTTTTTATGGGTATAATGAGTCATAAGCACATGAGTAGCCTTATGGGAACAGATTAATATTAAAAAAACAAACCAAAACAAAAAAGTTCTTATTTAAACATGAGGATGTTAATGATATGGAATAATAATTATCTATAATATAATTTGAACTATCTATAATATATTTGCTAAGTGTTGATCTGAAATGTTGGCAAATAAATCACTCAAGCCAGAAGACTGGATGTTTTTCATCAGCAGCCATAGTTTCCATTATATTTTTATCTCAAACAATGGCATTTATTAATAAACATAGTATACAAAATCATTGTCAGATAAGGCATGCCTAACAGCTCTCTTACTGATTCAGTGAGCTCAGACTCAAGGTCTTTCACATTAGTTGCAGTTTTCCCCTTAATTTCACTAGATACCTGAAAAGATGGCCAAAAATTAAAAATAAAAAATGCTTCTGCATCATTTGAGTCAGCTTCAGACTAGGGGCGCTGGTGTCGGAGAGCTGCCTACAAAAATCATGGCTGCAAGAATGCAAGAACAGCAAAGATAGTTAATCAACTCTGAAATCCTATCTTGAAAGATAAACTGCTATTTTTTTTTTTTTTTTTTGCCTGAAATGCAACTACTATCAACAGCTTCTGAGATTTTCTCCTTGTGTTTTTGCTTGCTTCTTTTCAGTATAATATGTTACATCAGCTGGTGAAATCTAGAAAATGATGAAAAAAGTGATAATTCTCAGAAGTGAGCAGAGCTCTGTGACTGATCCAAGATAGCCATAGAGAAATAACAAAGAGATGAAATAACAAGTTGACGTAGGTATTGGTCTCCCTCTTCCGAGCTCTGCAGGTTTCCTAATCTATTAAATAAATGTGAGGTAGAGACAACACATTGCTGCCAGGACTTCTGCTGTCTCTGTCCTTGATGGGGTTGAGAAGGAGCAAAGCCTTCCAAAAGGCTGCATGGTGTCCACTGTGTGCTTCCAGCTCTGGTGCACCGATTTGATACCCCTTCCCTGTTCTTCCCTGAATAGCCTGGTGAAAGATTAAGAGTGGAAGCAGAAGTTTCAAATTCTAGGCAGTATGCCTATTGTCATGCCTTCAGCGGTGATAAATATGGATTGTTGCTTCTCATGCGTATGCCTGCATGAGTTTACATCTGAATTGGCATACATAGCACAGAACACCTTCTAGCTGCTGAGGGAATAATTGTATGGTAGAAGCACGTCTGCAGCGGAGCCAGCAAGAAATCTGTTGCGTTCTTGTAGTGATGTTAATTGGAGTCCAGAGGACAAAGTGGAGCTGTAAAGCCACTTGTGGTTGTGTGAGTGTAATGGCAGGCACAGTTGAAACAGGAGGCCATGCAGTGTGTGTAGTGACAAGGGGCCATTTCTGCAGCTGATATCCACTAATGTGACGTCAGGTGCCTCCAGAAGAAATAGGCCGGTTTATCTCACCTAAGGATTTAGCTGAGAAGTGTTTTGCTGCATCAGTCTTTATTTCAGCAGCGGTGTTTGCCATTTTTCTCTGTCTGAATTCTCTCATTACACACATGGCATCAATATGATCGCCTGCTCACCTTAGCTTAGTCTGATAACCTTAGTCTCATGACTGGTGGAACCTTTTAGCATTGCTGCAGCTCTGGAAGCTAGGAACAGAGGCTGACCATAACCCACTGTGAAACATCATAACTCATCAGCTCTGAAGGACAGCTTAGATTGGCACAGTGCCTTTGCCTAAGTTTGGGAATATGGTCAAGACTTAAAATAGGAATTTATATTCTCTTTGGGGATTACATATTCTTATCCTTTACCTTTCCCAGCTATTCAGTGGGAATGAGAAAAGATGTCAAGTTAGTAATAAAAGAAAAATAAAGTATTACTGAACACATGCTTATTCCTGGTAATATTGTGCCATTTATTTTAAAAACCAGGGGACTCATTTATGGTAGATTTAAATTACTAGAAACACAGGACTGAGTCAGCCCTCATTAAAATGAATGGGAGTCTTTCTATTAACTTCACTGGAGGCTGGAGCAGGCTATTAGGTGGTATATATGGTCCTTTTGAAAGACTTGGAAAGAAAAAAGGTGAGAATTCCTTTCACTGTAAATTCTTAAACAATTTTCCTATTACTTTAATGAAATGGGTCAATGCATCAAATGAAAGCATTTTTGTGAAAGCATGAACAATCTGAATTTAAGGATTGCAAGGTATTAGATAAATTCAGTGAAAAATTACTGTAGTAAACCTAGTGGTCTGAAATCAAACATGGTAAGGTGTTATTTCTCAGTTCTAATACTTACTCATTATTCAGTGCTGGTAAAGCTGTTTCTCATCTCCATTATATTAGCTGGGAAACACTGACAGTGGTAGCTAATAATTTACTTCAAAGATATAAAGTTTAAAGTTAGGTTATGGAGAAGGTTATGAAGATTTGTGAGGGAATATTTCATCCTATGACAAAGACACTGTACTTAGCTGTGATTTATTCTATCAGACCTGAACACAGTTTTTGGACCAGGGTTAGGAAAGTCAAGTCCACAAGGCTGTCTTTCCACATTCATGCCACATACATCTCTCACTCATTTCCAAGCTTCTGCTACTTGGAATCATCCTAAACTATTGTGGTTTATCTCTGCTTTATACTTGTTCACAGGTTATTCCTTCTGGGGACTGAAATTAGGAGTGTCACAAAATGTAATATAAAAGACCCTTCTCTTCAAAGATTTACAGTTGAGACACCTCAAGAAAAATAAATATTTCTAGTGCATGACTAATCCCTGCCTAAAATATTTGTCCAAAATAGATGTTCAAAGTGTGTTTCTCCCATTGACTATTTAGGGAGGTGGGGCTGACTAGTTCAGATGTAAGTATTTGCAGAGGTCTAAAGCTAAGCAAAATGAGTCTACATGTTTCTACACTTCTCTCTTTTCAAGGCATGCTCACTGAATCTATACGATAAATGAATGTTATCTCTTTAAATTAAAAGGTAATTTTTCAAGCAAATGAAAGCTTCATTATCATTAAGTGGGAAAAAAATTATTTTTGCTCTCAAAACTTTGTGGTTATGCCTCAACAATTGCCACTTGTGCTTCATACATAACAGCCAGTATCCCATCTGGTGTTGCTTAGGACTACGTTGTGCTCATTGTGTACCTTCCATATGTGTTTTTTAACAGCTCTCTGAGACCCTTCTGATGATCCTCAGAGAATGGTGTGACTGCTAATACCTTAAATACTGCAGTTTTCTTCTCCTGATTGTATTTTTATTTTTAAATATAGGTTAACTGATTTGTCTTACTGTCCAAAGAATATAAAAAATAATTTTTAAAAAAATCCTATGAGTCAATAAAACCAAAGGACTTGAAAGGAGATAATATTTGCTTGTGTACTTGGAACCATATTACGTACAGTCACACCTATGTTCAGAAGAATAAATCATTCTCCTTTCTTCATTGCACTAGTACTTGTAGTAAAAAGGTTTAAGTAAAAATATTGTTTAGCCATGTCTTCCTGCAATGAATTTTGGCAGCTTTTCTGACATATTCTCATACATGCACATATACACCTGCTCACACTCATACCACATGTGCAAGAAACTGTCAGCACCGGCATCACCTGCCTCTTGTGCTGCAGTGGCTGAGACAGCAGCTAAGAGATGTGGTTCTCCTTTCCTTGCTGCCTTATTGCTACTCTCAATCACAATACTTTTTAATGGTTCAAATCATTTTGTGACACAGACTCACTCTGCAGGAAGCTGTGATTTTTTGATGGTCAGGGATCATTTAAAACATTTTTTTTCCTGAATGCCCTGAGGTCTATGTTGTCTTTGTCAAAAAAAAAAAAAAAATCACACACAAAGCCCTAACAAATGTTTTTTTAAAGAAATAATCAATAAGAAATAAAAAGGTTTGGAAAGTGGAATTCTGAGAATTGAGTAGTAGTAGTGTAGATGGGTGATATAATGTGATCTAATCTGGCCTTTGGGACAGTAACAGTTAAGAAAAAAATGAGCAGAGAAAGCAAGTACATGTCCAGACACATCATTAAAGAAAAGTTGTATCAAAGTATTATATTACTTTCTATTAATCTTTGTCCCTCACTTTCTGCTCTATTAAGCCAGTCATTTTATGTTGTCATATTGGAGTGAGGTGCAATAAATTCAAACTAATTAATGTGTGTATATTTAGTTTTCTGACTTTTTTTCATTATTATTTTTCCTTGTTTTACATCAGTAAAATATGCTGGAACAGCAGATGAGAGTTTCCAGCTGTTTATCAAAATTTCTTTTGATTTCTGCCTCTTTCTTAATTTCCCTTGGAAGAGGCAGAAAAGAAATAAGCTTTCCATGAAAAAGCTGTATTTGATTGCAGCCAGACTACAACATGAGATATTTTTCATGAACAAATATCTCCTTTATGATAATTTTTAAAACTTCATTGAAGTCACATGTAACATAGCCACATCCTTCAGTAGATTTGAAATCCCTTGGCTGGGATTTAGGAGACTCACTTCTAATTCCAGCTCTGTCACTAACCCTGACAAAGCCATTTGACTACTTTGTACCTTTATTTATCTGCCCATTCACTTTCTTGTCTGTGTAGATTGTAAGCTCTTCAAGATAAAGACATTTTTTACTATCTATTTTAATACGTTGCCAGTCAGGGCCTGCATATGTTCATTTCTGATAAACAATATGCCCTCTGTGATGACTTGATCCCTATTTCTTCTTGCCTTAGTTTGACATAAGTTCTAGCCAGATAAATTAAAAGAGTATTCAACAGTTTCTGCTGGTATCGATTATTCTTTGTCAGGGCTCATACCACACTCTTTCCTTGGCAAAGACTATCCTCCTTCCAAGAGGGTAGAAGCTGTGCTGGTACAGTGCCACCTCACCAGGCCATTCTACAATCTCAAGATAAACTGATATTATGTTCCTGCCACAGTTACAGGCACAGCGAGTTGGGATGTTTAGGCACTCCCTAAGTGCACCTGGAACTCTGCTACCCAGATACCAGAGCTGCACAATCTGGAAGGTACTATAGTCGTATGGTTGGTGGGCAACACAAGAATTACCCAACATGAATTGTGACCAAGGTGGAAAAATACTCACTAAGGCCAATCATCTTGCAGTCCTATAAATATTGGTCCTAAGCACAGAGTCCCTTTGGCTTCCTGGGACTGCAGCTGGCTGTGACCTAAGATCTCCCCCTAAGGCAAAATGCCTCTTAGGGCAGACTCCTCAAGGTTCAATGATCGTCCGATGAATATGCCGACATAGAGAATCATAATCATAGAATCATTAAGGTTGGAAAAGACCTCCAAGGTCATCTGGTCCAACCATCCCCCTACCACCAATGTCACCCACTACACCATGTCCCTAAGCACCTAGCACCTCTCCTAGAGAAGAGTGAGTAATTCACTAGAAGCCTGACTTCTCGAGATTCAGTGATCGTCTGCTGAATACACCAAAGCAGAGAAGGTGACTAATTCACCAAAAGAGGAGAAGTTCCTGAGTGTGCAACTGACTTTAGAAATCCCCAATACCTTGCCGTACAGGGATACCTTGCTGTATGTCTTGTATGAACATTGTCATTTACAAATCTTTAACTCGTTTTGATTGTAGCAAACACTATTGAATTATTGTGCTAAGTGGGCTAATGATTAACTGATGATTAAGTGCTGCTAAGGAAAAAAATCGTACAATCTAATTTGTGATTTACCATAAAGGAATTAACAAATTTTAAATTGCTGCTAAATCAGACCTATGTAAAAATTTCATCTGTGACAGAAGCACAGTGGTTTCTCTGGAATTTTTGTGTATTATAAATCTGGGTGAGGTGATACTTGAATATGCATTTGGATAAGCAAAGGGCCAATTCAGATCTTATAAGAGTTATCAAAAGTCTTTTTATTGAGTTTAGGCACTTTTAGGAGAGGAACATTGAGTGAAAAATCAGAATGTGGTAAGTTTCTTACATGAATTAATCATCTAAGTTCTGTGGAAATGGTGGGAGGGTGTTTAATAATGAAGCTTGATTTTACTTCTTTGCCACAGCTTTTCATTTGCACTATTATTTTCAAGAAAATTGTTAGTTTCACATTGCAATCATCCACATTGATTTGAAACTTAATGGCCTATTTCTCCTTAGCAAAAACTCCATGGCGATTGTTTTAAGCTTTCATTTACTGAGCACATCACAGAGAAACAGAATAAGATATAAAAATTCACAGGAATAAATAGTGAGATGATCAATTACCATTTGTTGTTGGGGAATAGGAGAGAATTGGAACATGTTGTAGAAGTCTTCTTTTCAGTGCATCAGTGAGACAGATGTTTTCTTTATTTTCATGTGCTTTTTCCATGAGTACTAATTATATTTTCCAAAGGTGACAAAATTAAAAAGGAAAAGGAGATGGGCTGTGAGAAGGGGAGAATTTTAAACCACAAATACGAAGATTATTTATGGTTGTCTAAGAACACCTAGTTCTTTATTTTATCTTTTAGTTTTATGCCTTCTGGATCAAAACACTAAAACTGCTTGACTCTCCTAATTTTCTCCTTAACGGGCTTTTTATTTCTAACTCACATTTATGTTTTTTAGAAATTCTACCCTACATTCTCCCCTATTTTAATTTTTGTAATTATTATACTGCAAAAAAATGAAAATCAATTGATTTGTATGTTTTGTTTAATTACATTTCTATTATTACTTTTTGCATAGCTAACAGAGGGACGGAAAAGAAAAAGGGAAAATTTCTATTCACACCTTACTGTGAGGAGATAGAATATGAAAGACTTGTGCATTTCATCTTTCTATCCTCATGAACACCGATTTCTTTCATAGGCCATGAATACTGCTGGTTTGCTCGAGCAGCTCTCTTTCCTTTTTCCGGTGTCTCTGACCCCAGAGCTTTTATGGAGATCTTGGAAATTTAAATGATTTATATGTGGTTACATTTGAAATTAATTTAAGAGTTGACAAGACAAAAACTAGGGAAAATAGGCCAGGATGAAATAATAAGTGAGGGAGAATAAGAACTGGGATCATAAAAAAAGAATTCAAAGAATTCAAAGAATCTAGAATCCACTGAGCCTCGGAGGTTGCCTAATATTATGTGCTTTGTCTGCTCTTTCTAGCAGTACATGATATGTTTGTGGTCTGAATTTTTAGAGAACATCCCTCAGTTTGAAAGCAAAGTTATTGTAACTGAAATGACGAAATGGACAATAAGGTCCCAATTCCTCAGAGAACTGATCTTCCCCATTCTAAAATACAAGAGTATAGCTGCCTCACTAACTTGTTCAGTCTTGGTATACCAAATTTAAACATTTCCTCACCATTTAAGAAATCTCTTGTGTATTATTGCACAAGTCAGGGACTACACAAATAGTTGCTGAGTTTCATTTGCAAGGATTGTTATTGTTCATATCATTTTGCTGATGACACCAAGCTGAGTGGTGTGGTTGACACATTGAAGAAAAAGGATGCCATTCAGACAGACCTGGACAGCCTTATAGCTTATAGTGGCCTTCCAATACTTAAAGGGTGTCTACAGGAAAGACAGGGAAAAACTCTTTGTCAGGCAGTGTAGTGATAGAAAAAGGGGTAATGGTTTTAAGCTAAAACCAGGTAGATTTAGATTATACAATAGGAAGAAACTTTTTACTCTCCGGGTGGTGAGGCACTGGCACAGGTTGCCTAGAGAAGCTGTGGATGTCCCATCCATGGAGGTGTTCAAGACCAGGCTGGATGGGGCTTTGAGCAACCTGCATGAAACCAATGTCTTTGAAGATGCTTCACAGGCCAAATAAAAAGAAACAATAAAAGCCCAGAAAGAGTATCTGACATGCACCTACTTTGGAGTAGCAGGAAAGAGGATTCCCACTCAGAGCCTGTCAATTTGGATGTCGCACATTTCAGGTTCCTGTGATCCCCTTCTCCATTGTGGAGATGAGGGTTTGAACCACAAAAGTGTCTGGTAACACTCTTTCCTGTGGCTGATAGAGGGCTCCCAGGTGAAATCAAACAAATCTTCCCTGTGGACCTGTGTTAACCTCACAGAGTTCAACAAGGCCAAGTGCAAGGTCCTGCATCTGGGCTGGGGCAACCCCAAGCACAAATAAAGGCCAGGTGGAAAATGGATTGAGAGCAATCCTGAGGACCTGGGGGTGCTGGCTGATGAGAAGTTCAACATTAGCTGGCAATGTGCACTTGCAGCCTCGAAAATCAACCATGTCCTGGGCTGCATCAAAACAAACATATCCAGCAGGTCAAGGGAGATGATTCTCCCCCTCTACTCTTCTCTTGTGAGACTCCAGCTGGAGCCCTGCATTCAGCTCTGGGGCCCCCAGCATATGAAGAACATGGAAGTACTAGAATGAGTCCAGAAGAGGAGACCCTCTCTTATGAAGACAGGCTGATGGAATTGGGGTTTTTCAGCCTGGAGAAGAGAAGGCTCTGGAGAGATCTTATAGGCCTTCCAGTACCTAAACGGGGCCTACAGGAAAGCTGAGGAGGGACTCTTTGTCAGGGAATGTAGTGATAGGACAAGGGGTAATGGTTTTAAGACTAAAAGAGGGTAAGGTTAGATTAGATGTTAGGAAGAAATTCTTTACTCTGAGGGTGGTGAGGCACTGGAATAGGTTGCCCAGAGAAGCTGTGGATGCCCCATCCCTAGAAGTGTTCAAGGTCATGTCGGATGGGACTTTGACCAACCTGGTCTAGTGGGAGGTCTCCCTGCCCATGGCAGGAGGTTTGGAATTAAATGATCTTTAAAGTTCCTTCCCATCCAACCCATTATATGATTTTATGATTCTCCAAGAAAGCTGTGTGGAAACTATAATGTGGCTTTACAAAGCTTTTTGGAAAATCAAGATCAGCTCAATACTACAGGCATGTTCCATGATTGACATTCATGCCCTGGCAACATCATTAAAAGGAGTGTTAAATCCGAAGAGTATGTTTTCTCCATTCTACCATATTCTGGTCACATAATAGAGAGCATGATTTAGACCAAGTCTTAGCAATTTTCATATTAATAGATTAGTTAACAGTGACGGACCTTCCTAAGAATTACTTTAAAGCTATAGCAAACCAAATAATAGATGTAACATCTAATCAGACACACACACAGTACATGGGAAGCTTGTTTAAATCAGAAACTAAACTTGAGAAGTGAAGCAATCTTTCATTAAAAACTGTAGCAGAACATAAATACTCTTCCAGATGAAAGAGAAAAATGAACATGTCTTAAATTATTGATATCTTAATAACCTTCAGGGAGCAACAAATAGTTCTTTATCATATACATATATTACACATCACATTGTAACAAATATAGAATTCTCTTTAGGGCTGACCTCTGAGCTAAGAGGGTATGTAACTGCTGACTGCATTGGCTGCTCTTAATATGTCCAATTTATTGAAATAATTGCAGTTTTTGAAGTCTTCAATGGAATGGATCAGCCTTCAAATGCTTTATAAGCATAATGAGGCACATTTTTTCTTCTAAAACTTTACAGAATTTGTTGTACTTGGATATGTAATTATTACTGTTGGTAAATTGCAATATTACCAATCATGGACTCATAGAGCGGCTTGGGATGTAAGGGACCTTAAAGACCATCTAGGTCCAAACCCCCTGCCATGGGCACGGATGCCACCCACTAAATCAGATTGCCCAGGGCCACATCCAAACTGGTTTTGAACACCTCAAGGAATGGGGCACTGTGTTGAGTTTACGTGGCAAGGTTTTTGTAGTGAGGAAGGGCTGGAGGGGTGGCTTCTGCGAGTAGAATCTGGAAGGTGCCCCATGTCAGATCAGAGCCAGCTCCAGTCATCTCCAAAAGGGACCCACCACTGGCCAGAGCTGAGCCAAAAGGTGATGTTGTTTGTGCCTCTGTGAGAGCAGATTTAAGAGGGGAAAAAAAAAAAAAAAAAAATCACTGCTGTGCAACTGGAGCTGGGAGACAGGAGTGAGAACCAGCCCTGCAGCCCCCAGGGTCAGTGCAGAAGGAGGGCAGGAGGTGCTCCAGGCACGCAGCACAAGTTCCCCTGCGGCCTGTGGAGAGGCCCCTGGTGGAGCAGGCTGTCCCCCTGCAGCCCATGGGTCCCACACGGAGCAGATCTCCACGCTGCAGCCCGTGGAGGAGCCCCCGGTGGAGCAGGTGGATGTGGCCTGGAGGAGGCTGCGGCCCATGGAGAGCCCCCGCAGGAGCAGGCCCTGGGCCAGAGCTGCAGGAGAGGAGCCCACGCAGGAGCAGGTGACCTGAGGAGAGCTGCTGTTTGTTTTCTTTAAGTACTGAAAAGCTGCAAGAAAGCTGCTTTGTTGAACCTCATTAGGTTCATGTGAGTCCAGTTCTCAAGCTTGTCCTAGTCCCTTTGGATGGCATCCCTTACTTCTGTTGTACTGACCACACCACTCAGCTTGGTGTCATCTGCAAACTTGCTGAGGGTACACTCAATCATGTCATTGATAAAGATATTAAATGCTGAATGTAAAATGGAGTTAATTATTCTATTGCCTGTAATAGTTACAGAGATTAGTTTATAAACGCCTTTTATGTGTGTGTGTGTGAAATGCTTAGGTGAAATGCAGAGTTGATATGTACAAAACTTAGGGACAAACTGCAAATATAAACTGTAAATGAAGTTTGAAATGTGCTTTTAGTTGAGTTATTCTGAAAACAATTATATGGAATATAAAATACAGAAAAGAAAAATCTTAGTTTTATAAATAAAATACTATATGCTTACTATAGAAAGGTTCATTATTATTTCCTTCAATCTCATACATTACAATGCATTATGGTTTAAAGGAGACAGAGCTGGTCAGTGTTGTTTTTTTTTTTTTTTTTAAATAAAAGATTTCAGAGCATATTTTCCTTCTACTCTCCTGCTTGCTAGAAGTTACAACAAAGCTAAATATTGATAAAGGAACATTTCTGTGGAAAAAAAAATCTCTTTTGAGATCAGCTGTAGTTTTGAATTGTCTTTAACTTTTTACATTATTTCAGGGTGGGCTGTGAAAATTGGGGTGAGCATATCCTCCATCATTAAATGACAACTTTATTTCTCAGCACTTGTATTTTACTATTACAGAATGCCTACAGTTCAGAACAATCAAAAAGAAAGGTGCAGATTTTCCCAAGACTATTTCCACAATATTTTTGGAATTTCCTACTATATCAAGCATGTTACTCTGTGAAATTGTTACTTATGAGGCCTTATTTCCAGAACATTGAAATCTTGTTATATGAATTTATGTAAGTGCAAGTTCTTATTGCATTTCCTTCCATTGTTGGTGTGCTAAAGTATAGCTTCTGGTATATTTCAGATGTGTTTGAGCTCATACTGTATTTCATATGCTTTCTCTAATTTGCATGCAGCTTGTCCTTTCTATTTTCATAAGGGTTTTATGAACTTAATGTGTTTGAGGTTTTTTGTTTGGTTGGTTTTTATTACTAGCAAAGTTGCAAATAGATACCAAAAAGTCTTTAGGTGGCCCAGAGAGCAGGTGGATAATTGCATATTCAGAGCATTTAGGCTCTTTCCATAGTAAACCTGGCTAACTAACAACCTCTTTCCCTGCAGAATGGGGATTCTGTAGCCCTCTCTTTTTCTTCTGTAGTTTTTACTACTAAACTCCATAAACCCTAAGCCAAGGGTAGCACCTGGGACAGACTGCCCTGGGAATAGGGAAGTGGGACCTATGTCAACACATCACAGCCTTGTATCCTGTCCTCTTCCTTTTGCTAGCCCTGTGGTCATAATGGGTTAATTTTGTGTGATTTCAAGTCAGCTGTCCTGTCTGGTGTACTGAGAGACAGTTTGCTGTTCATGTCTAGGGGGGGGAAGGTAGTGCCACTTCAGCCATTGTTGTCTTCAGAGAATCACAGTTGACTGCTTCAGAACAAGACCTAGTGTTGGTTTTGTATCTGTCTCCTGTTGATGACAGGACTGTCAAGCTTTCCATAGCAGCTAGTGACATTCAAAGTGCATCATGGAATTCTATAGTTTGGGAACATCTCTCTCTCTCTCTCTCTTTTTTTTTTTTTTTCTTTACCTATCTCCTTTATGAATTACAGTATGAATAGAGAGAAAAATCACTTATTTAATCACTTATTCCAAAATGTTCATTACATGAACCCTTTTTGCTAAGGACTCTGTTTTCACTGCTCATCCAAATGTGTGACATTTCAACCTTTAAAATATTCTGTCGCTTTACTATCAGAATAGGAATAATCAATTATTCTTTTGAATCTAGAATGCACGCGCTTCTTTCATCCATAATACTGTGAATGTGGAAAGGCAGCAATCATCTGGATGTCCCTATAGATATATATCTCAGTGAAAAGCTCTTAGTGGCAACCTCTGATGGATAAGGTACTGACTACTGTTTAGCCTGGAAGGAGCAAGGAGCTCTTTGTTGCAAATATTAACCTTTTTTCCCCTCCTTTCATACTTGACAACTCTTTTTCATATATTTTCTTATTAGGGAGTACATCAATGCTGCATATAAATAATTAATATGTCATTTTAATAATTCAATATAGAAAATTCAATATAAACATTTAGAATTAATGCAGCTATTTTTCAGTGCGACACTCACTTGTGTATTGCAGAATATTAGAAAAACTTAATATGCTGGTGTTTACTCAGGAAAAGACTTTTGATATTTTATTATCTGTTAAAGCAGGAAAAAAAAAAGATAGAAAAATTGAAGATGGTATAATTGTTATAGCAAACTAATCCTAATGTTATCATGTTCCATCACAAGAATTTCAGAAGCACTTCATTAATTATAATTAGCAAATGGAAGAAGCACTTAAATCAGAAGAGCATAGAAAAAAAAATGATGTTAGTGAGCTGTAGTTATGGAGGGTATGTTGACACTGGATTTTCATCTGGAAGTTTGGTTAGATCAGCTGAAGAAATGAGAATGGAAATATCCCCCAGGTGAGTCACTAGAACACTTTGTACCTTTAGGGCAGGATTTTATATTGCAACTACTGTGCTATGGATGCCAAGAAGGGTCTATGTTTAGTTTATATTAGCCTAGGATCTTGGCCATTGGTAAGCAGCCAGGAAAGCTGACACAGTTCCCTTTGACTTAGTTCACCATAAATAATGGAGTGCATGAGCCACTGGTATGTGCTCATCAGCAGCCACAGGGTTGGGAAGGAATTCTGACATGCAGAGGGTAAGGAGCTGCAGACAAGGGACAGGCTTTCAGCAGATGCCTACAGGACACAGGCTGCTGGAAGAAGATCTTAGAAAAGTGCAAGAGACTCTGATTCTAGTCTTTGATCTCGATAGACCAGTTTTCCCCCTATTTTTACACCAGGAGTCCCAAATTAGACAAAATTTAGCATCACCTTGCTTTGATACATACACACAGTGTTAACACCGTGCATTGGAAAGAGGAGTTACACCTCAGAGTAAGTAGGAGTCAGGAGTGTGATGATGAGTAAAGTATCCTGAAGCTCAGTTGAACTTCAGTGTCGATGTCAGACCAGTGTGTCCAAAATAAAAAATTTCAATCTGTCTAAAGCGTTTTATATGCAGTCAGAAAGCATAAGGAAATAGTCATTTTCAATAATAATAATAAAGCCTGGCTTCATCCATTGCAAAAATTTAGATTAATGAAACCTGAATGTTAATAAGTTGAGTGATACTCCAAAAGCATAATGACTGTGGCAATTGAATGACACTTAATTGTCCACTTTAATCCTATTACATCTCAGGCAATAATCCTGCAGATACAGAAATAGCAAATGGAAACCATAAACATATCACTGATTTTTTTTTCTCCACTACTGGCTTATTTCAAAATTCAAGGTCTAGCACTTCATGTGCCTATAAAACACATCTTAATTTGTTACCTTTTAAGACTGCAGCACAATTCATTTAGCTGTGATCTTTCAACACTTCCTAGTTATTATGTGCTTGTGCCATCCCCATACAGGGCATAATGCTGCAGTATACCATTCTGGTAATTCAGAGAATAGCATTTTTCTCTTTCAGTTGGCGCTGATAATAAACCATTAGGTAATGTAACATGGTAATAGAAGTATCACCTTTAAGATTTGCCACAAAATGTATTTCTTGACTCTATTATTACTAAGGAGACAAAACTCTTTCATGGCTTGCAAAACTCTACTAGAGCTCTGCTTCTGGATATGTGATTCTACCTAGGTCCATCTGCTAGGCTTCTCTTTTTGCATTCAGTTATTTCAACAAGTCAATTAGGCTCTTTTCGTATTTCTTCAACATTTTCTTCTTTCTCAGTAAATTTACAAGTAACTTCACAGAAGTTATTTCCTACCTGCCATTTGATTTCTACTTGTCATTCAATATTGACAATGATCAGAATTTTGCATTCTAACAAAGATGATAAGCAAAATCTTGGGAGATTTTAGAGGAGACCTAAGGTAAAAAACAGATTCTTCAGAAGTTTAAGACGTGAAGAAAGTATGTTTTTGGCTTTTATTGCCTGAAGAATCTGGTTAATAGGCTGCATATAACAAAAAAAAAATGCATATCAGTTCATCAGTTAATCTCTCTCTGATAAGAACAATAGCCAAAAGAAATGGCAGGAAAAAAAATATGTAGGAATGGGAAAAGTCTGAATATGAGACAAAATAATTTCACTTATGTAAGATCAGATGTAATGAATTGAGATATTTCATGTGAGTAGGTTGTTTGAAGTAGTTTAGTCACACTACATATACCAAAAGTATCCAAAAAAAAAAACAAAGAAGGATCCACTTATAATCAAAACTCTGAAGGAAATTGAGTAAATATAAAACACATTTTTCTGTGAGAACTTCATTCTTAAGAAGACCAGATTAAAAATTACAAAATACTCAACTTCTTACTGAAAATTACTGGAATTATATGTATAAAAAAAATCTAATTACTAGAGAAATTGGATGTGACATTGTTGAAGCAATTAAAAGAAGGATGTCATCATGTTTTGTATGTGCAGTCAGATGAGAAAGAAACCGAAGAAGTCAATTTTATTTAAGCATATGTGAAAAAAAGAACACTTCTTAGTAGATCATGGGGAAAAGGCACAGAAGAGTGAATGGAACTGGAGATTTAGGGTTAAGTTCAGACGGTTGATAATGAGCAGCTGTGGAGATGAATCCACTTGAGTCAAAAATGGACAATATGAATATTAATTGCTACACACGAATTTACAAGCACTGAATTTTCCTATCATTTCTTATTTACTCTGTTTTAGTTTTTTTTTTGTTTGAAAAATGCCAATAAATAGAAAAAAATACATAAAAAGCAGACTTCATAATATATACCCTTGCTTTATGTCTTTTGTAATGACAAAGCTCTCTAGTATTGTGCTTTCAGCTTTTACAAACATTTTCTATTACACCAGAGCTTACATGAAAACTCAACTATATGTTATGGGAACTTCATCTTCGGTTTCATCCCAACATATCAAATATCTTTGCAAAGTCAATGAAGGAGAAAATGATTTCTCTATAGAAATATTTTGAAAATCCTCCTGGATAGAAGATGGTATGCACTTCTGTGATATATTAAAACTCTTCTTTAAATGACCAGTTTTTAATCTTTTGTCTTTCAAATTTCTTTTCAGGAACAAAGATATGTGAATCTGGAGTAGAGTTATTTGATAGTCATGACCTCACCATGTGTTCAGAGTAAATCATGGGAAAGCTGCTTGGAATGTAAATGTTGTCCAGCTGGACTAGCATCTCACCCAGCCTTCTTTTATGGTTTAATTCTTTGCTAAGCTTTGCTTTCATGTTCATTTTTTTTTCACTACTTTTTGTGCAAACTGACATCCTCCTAATGTTATTTCTTTCCTGGACAGGAAACAAAAATTCTCACATATTAATGCTGTTACTGCTGTTGTTATTAGCAACATTGTAATTGTTATTTGAAAATCCTAGTAATTAATTCACACATAATCAAGGTGTGCAGGACACTGTGCAAATATTTGTGCATAATATTTTACACAACTTGAAAGCCTGCAAAATTGCCAGCTGCCTATGACCTCACAGTTCTGGGGGAATTCCTTAGACAAAGGAAAAACCCAAACCATTGCCATAACAATATTTTTCCTATCCTTCTAGACCTACAAAGACTGATTGTTTGGCCACTTGCACCATATAGAAGGGCTCAGTAAAAGCTCATTGTTTTCTCATACACTGCATGTGGAGGTTTATTTATCCTTTTCACAAGCTATGAACAATTCTGCAGCAGGACTGTGTGCTCTATTCCTCCCTCATGTCACTGTTGCGATGCCAATTGACATTACCTACTAGAAAACAAAACTATTTTCCCTCTACTGCGCAACTACGGAGTTTTCTCATGTTTCGTCTCAGCAACCCCAGGATTCCACTGAGCAATTGGTTGCGTAGTGCATTGACTGTATTACTTTCACCATACTGATTCTCAGTCAGTAAGGCTAATCAGCCTCATTCTCACCTTTGTCAAAGTTTTGTAGAGTGAGTAGAGACAGCCCTGCATTTCTGTCATCATATTCAGAGGGTTCCCACAGAAGATATTTGCCAAGAGTTATGACAGTCTCTTTCTTTGTTTCATAATTCCTTCCCCTTGCTGGGGCAGGAAATATTTAATATATATAGTACATATAATAATAGTTAGCTATATTATGAGCTTAATTCTTAGTCTAGGTAAACTGAATATCACCATTCATTTCAGCTGATCTACATTGTCTTACATTCATGCCAGAGTTGAACCTGGGCTAGAATTTGCTAACATGGTGCAAAAAATCTTCCTTTCATATGAGAATGTTACCTTTCTTTCATTGTTTTTGGAGTTCTCTTTCTTGGTATTGAACGTTGCTGATCCATTATAGCTTTTTCTTGTCCAAGCACGTCTGTTATGGCAAATATGATGCTTGATTACACTGCTTTGTTTTTTCCAGGCACTGATCTCATTATGAAAAAGACAAGCTACTGCTTCATGGTGACATTATTAAATGAGAACATAATGGCAAGAGTAGTTAGTCATGTCACACTGTAGAGAGAACTCGAGGAAAAGTTGTGCTTAGCAGTGACAATGAATGATTAAATATTTACCATATCGTGAGTAAGAAAACAATATTTCTGGTGCCGAGATTTACTGGTTAAAGTAAAAAAAAATATTTTTGATACAGCAGAAATATTGTCCTGCCAATGCACTTGTATTGCTCTACTTGTTAAATAAATGTAAGATTTAAATTGGCTCGTAATGGAGGATAAAAATAAAATAATCTTGCTTCAATCACAAGAATAATTACAATACCAGGAAAAAAATTCCCCCCCTTCCCCCCCTTTTTTTTTCCAAGCACTATATTTATTCTATGATATATTAAAGTGTCATTGGAGCCAGCACTTACTCTGGTCTAATCTGGTCAGAAATGTGTTGATTTGAAAAGGATCACCGTTATCGTTGAAAAGAAAAATGTCAAGAATTCAAATAATAGTGAATTGATGTAACTTGAGCCAAAAAGTCAGAACAATTCTGGTTTCAGTGTACATTAAAAATCATGAAAATAAGCATACTTTTCAATGGAAATATATTAAAAAAATCTCTAAAGTATGAAAGCCATGAAAAATGAAATATACATACCTTGTGCAATGTTTATTTTATTTTTTAATTTTCCAGAAACAGATTGATTTTTAAAAGAGATTAAAGTATATTTAAACTGGTCATCCACTGATGCAAACTAAGGCACAGTTCTTAACTGTACCCTTTGAGCCTGCATTGCTACAGAGAACCTCCAAAGCACACCTGAACTGTTCTTGTTGAACAATGTTTAGTCCTCCTGAATAGAGACAACTTCTCTTGATATATTCAGTCCAAATGACCTTGATTTGTAGGTCAAGATTTATAGCTGTGAACCAGGATCTACAGCTCAGAAAGAAAATGTGCTAATCAGAGTGGCTTTGCTGTGCCCCAGGCAGAGGTTAACATATGCGGCAGACATGCAGGGTCTTTGCCAATAAATACCCGGGTAGTTCCAGCACCTACAACATCCTTTTGTTAGGCTTCCATATTAATGGCCACCCCCATAAGACTCAATGCCAGCAGGAGCTGGAGAAAAAATGTATTTTTCAGCTCTATAGGCTGCAATGAGGTGCCTCACAGCTTAGACAGCAAAGGTATGTGATAGCTACAGAGCAGCTCTGTTGCAACACAGTAAACAGACAGCATTTCTTGGTAGTAATGACCCTTGTTCCTGCAATCAGAGCCCTGCAGACATTCTGCAGCCTTTGCTGGATGACATGGTGGAAGATATCTGACATGGAGGCAGAATCATCTACAAAGTGATGCTGGAAGGCTCAGAATCCAGCTCACTGTGTATGAGGCAGGGCCAGTTAACCTGCCCTTCCTCTCCATCCCTTAGATGTCTGGCTGGAATATATTTCAAAAACTTCGAACTTCAAATAATGGTGATCCAACAATACTCCTAAGAAACCTGCTGTGCTAAGGTATCACCATTCAATATTTCTTTTTTCTAGATTGTTAACTTAAATCTTCCTTGTCCTCATTTAAACCTGTTACTTCTTGCCCAGCTAGCAGGAACTATTTAGGATGGTTTATTCCCTTCCACTCTGAGGTCATTTTTGTATATTTGAAAACTGTTATACAGATATACAATACAATATAAATTTCCCCCTCTAGAATACATAACTCTTGTTCAGCCACAATTTGTCTGCAGGTTATATATCCAAGAGCTGTGATCATTCTCATTGTTCTCTAATCTTTATCCAAGCAGTCTGCACTTGAAGTATATGCCCAAAATTAAGCACAGGACTCCAGCTATTGCCTTATCACAGCTAAACAAAGCAAGAAAATCACTTCATGTGACAGTGCTGTTTCAGATTCAAGTATAAATGTTAGACTTGCAATAGCAAATCTATTACATTCCTCTTCAGTTTGGGAAACACTATTACACCCTGACCTGATATTGCTGAGCTTCTACATTGATTAATAATTTTACCACCTGTATTTTTGCTGTTGCTTATTCTTCTCAAAGTATAGAAATTTATTATTGAATTGTATCTCAAATATTCCAAATTATTTCTCTGATTTGTCAAAGTCATTTTAACTAAAGTGCAGACTTACAATATCCTTGCAACCTCATTAACCTGGATAAAATTAAAAAAAAAAAATAATAAAAGCGCTTTATGTTCCATCACCCAAGTCATTTGATGAACATGTAGAATAGTATTGGAAACACAGCAGAACTGCGAGGAATGTCTTTTGATATGTTTTCCATTTTGACAGAACACTGATTATTATTCTCCCACTACCATTATCTAACCCATTGACACTTATCGTGTTTAGTTTCCTTTAGTCAACACCTTCCTGTCTTGCCTAAGTGATGATGTGTGGCAAGATCTCTGACATCTTCTGCCTCTTCTTTAAACAGACTGAAAAAAGTTATTTATGACTGTAAGAGGCAGTCTTCTTCAGAGAGGTGTGTTCTTGCTTTACTGTGGAAAACACAGAAGCTTCATGAGCTATTGCTTGATATGAAAATTAACCTACAAGACTTCTGTATATTTTGGCCTGTGACACAGAATTGATACACTGATGTTACTGAAGGGTTAAAGAGACTAAAGGCATGCCACATGGGTTTGCAACATCACCATTGAAGTCATCTCTCTCAACATGTAGAAGGAGATTTCAAGCACACCACAAGTCTTGTGTACCCTGAACTGTTAATCATACATGAACAACATGCATTTTTTTCAAATTTTACACACTGGAGGAACTTATTCCTCCAGAAACGGCTACTGCCATTACAACAGACAGGTTTCTTTCACTAACTCAGTTAAGATGCAGTCATTTGTCTCATCCTGAATTTATCTGTTATTGTCAGTAAACTATTTTTCTTCTTTTTATTTATTCTTTGTATTTGTTGCAAAAATTCAAAGTGCAGCATGGATAATCAAGTCAGTTCAATAAAAAAAAAGATTATTCATATGCAAATGAATTCAAATTTTGTTGCTCCGGACAACATTGTTTTCTTGATTTTAATGTTTGCAATGATTTGTTTGCAATAATGAGGTAGTGTTAAGATTTTTTTCTTCTCTAATGCTACATACTTTTAAAAAGACAAATAAGCTTTAAGAATAAAGAAAATAAGCAGTAAAGAAAAAAATACAGAAATTGAACTAACGTACACTTTAACAATAGCCTTCCTTTTTGTGGTGCTATTCATGCCATATTTAGACCAGATGGACTGTTTTAGTAATGGGTTCGGTTAGAGCTCCAAGTTACAAAACCAACGGCAGAACTTCAGGTCATCCATTATGCAGTGCACATGTATGACCACCCAAATAAAAGTGTAAGTGACAGTTGTTGTAGGATGTCAAAACAATGATCTGAACATTTCCTTCAGTAAAGATACCACTAGACAGACATGCATACTTCTGATTCTGAAGTTGAAAGACAGTAGTAGTGGATACAAAAATTTCATTATTTTAGTTTTGCTCAATGAACCTTTAGAAATGTGAGTGCCCAAGAGTGAATAAATTCCCTTGTCATAAATAAAGTGACAGAAAATATGAACTTAAAGAGTGCAATATATATGTATATACATTCATATATCCTCAAGGCTCTGAAGCCCTCCCAGTTGGGGTGGGAATGGAGCTGGACACAGGTTTAGCACATTACCTGCTGGAATTCTTCAACAAGTGAACAAGATTGGGAAAGAGGAAAAATCTCAAGAGATTAATGAAAGAGATATTAACATAGGATTTGCTCTTAGGTATAATTTTGCACTCATTACTCTAATGATCAGTGCTGAATCAGTGATTGTGACTTTTAATAGAAATCATGTTCAATAAATACTTTGAAACAGTAGGGCACATTCAGAGTACACAAAAACCTGTTCAACGGGAGCTCAGGATGATGTTAAGCATCAGCTACTGAATCTTGTTTTTCAGTTACTGTCTTTGGTTAACTTTTATCCAAATATTTTAGGAGAGATGGACAAGGGGGGGTCCTCTGGCTCCTTCAAGCTAATTTTCATTGAGTTTTGAAACAGCAAGAGTCTGGCAGCTAATGCTGCAGTCCTGTACTGTGTAGACAGGGGTTTGGTGGCATGATCTCAACTGTCAGTCCTAAGCACAATAATGTCATAACTGTTAACATATTATTAATAAACTAGCTGTTTAAAGTTAACTTTAAAAGGGTATATCTAAATTTCTTGAATGAACTTGTTACTACTTTTTAAGTTTGGTTTAATGAAAGGGTCAGTTTTGAACACTTAGGCTTCCAAAAAGTATTTAAACTGATAGCAATAACCATTTTTGCTAAGAATCCAGAATCCACCTAGAATGGTTTAGAACCAAAGTAACGACTATGTCTCAAGATGCTACTGTAAGTGAGTGAGTATCTCTGAATGCCTTTATCAGGATCTTTTAGAGATTGGTCTTTGGCTTCATGTATTTTACCTTGTATTGCAAACTTGGAAGAAAATCTCAAATTGCTGCTAAAAAGGTTCACAGAAGGCACAAGTAATGATAATGGTAAGTAATGTTGAGTATAGGTTTCCCAAAATAAACAAACCATAATCATTACTTGATAAATTGGTCTGTGAAAAATTAATTTGAGCTTCAATAAAATCAGCTGCAAAGTTACCCATTTAGGAAGGAAGAATACAGAACCTGCTTACAGCTTGGGTAGCTCTATCTACATTAAAAATGGCTTTGAAAAAGGTTTTCTGAGACTATAGCAGATAATCTGCTGAACGTTGTCTCCAGCACAATTATTTGGCCAAAGAACTAATGAAATCTTGGTCATAAATTTAGGAGTTTATCAAAAAGAAAGTTATAAGCAGTGATCCAATCACCTTATAAATATCTGCATGTGAAACAAATCTGATAAAAAAGGAGGCATATCTGTCCCACAGAGACATGTGTAAGAAGATACAGTTGCTTGAAATAAAACCTAAAGAAGCTTAGTCAATAAGAAGAGCAAACATTATTAACAGAAAAAGACATTAATCATTGGTACAGTTTAACAAGAACTCTGGTAGATAGCTTCTCCATCACTGGAAATTTAAAAATTGCTGGCTAGTCCCCTAGTTTGTGCTGCAAGCAGAAGTTAATCAGGAAAATTCAATTCCTTATTTTATGGGAGCATTCAGGTTATAGTGATCTTGCCTGTCTTTGCCTTATACAAATATATAATGCAACTTTATAAATGCAAAACAGTCTATCGTTATGCTCCAGATTTTCATTTTTATACCAGACATTGAGAACTCAGTACTCTGCTGTGCAAAAACAAACAAACAAACAAACAAAAAACATGTTGCATTCAGCTCACACAGCTGAACAATACAAAAAGGCATTATTTTGTTTTTGTCTGGTTTTGATGTTGTCTTGATGTAATGCAAACATGACTGTAACTAAAATATCTCCATTCTTAATTGATGGGAAAATGTATCTTCCTATTAAAATACTAGAGTTCAATAATGGTCTTTGCTGTTGAACTTACACATTAACATACAGCCATGGCACAAGCTGTTCATAACAAATGTTTGGAAACATACATTCTGATATTTCACTTGGGGCTGTGAACAAGAGTATTGTTCTCTTAAGTTTTATTACATGCAGGAGCAGCAACTGGTAAAAAATTTAGTGTATTGACTTTCCTTTGCAAATATCACTGAACTGGGATCTTTCTTGTTAATAATATTAATGCTGTGTTAAACTTGTGTATCTATTCAGAACACGATCACATTGTGAGCTAACTACTATGGCAGTAGTCTATAGTAAATGACACTAGAGACATATTTCATCTGAGACAATAATAAGGGTTGGGATAAATGAATTAAAAGAATTGCACTGTCAGCAGTTCATAAGCATATTTTTGGAAACTTTTTAAAAATTTATCTCCTTTTCTTCCAGAAAGTTTTCTTATAGGGTAGGCTAACTTGTACTGCTGATCAATGATGTTATGGCTGTGAGATATTTCCACTCTGTCTATGGAATTTATATGTCTATTCTTAGAAATATGATTTGCTAACGTGATGCCATGACAAGAGGTGACCCTGTGTGATTAGCCTTTCAGAAAAGCAGTGAGTGAAGGAGTCTGGGAGCTTGCTTTCATGGTCTATCATGCCGGAAAGCTCAGTGGAAAACTCCTTTCAAGGGACAAGCAACTTGCATCATTTAGAAATTGCCTTCTGCTAGTTCTAGCTGAAGACTCCGTGCAAACAAAAGAGGTAGTGAAACTCAATTGCCTTCTCCCTGAATGCATTACGAATACAGACAGCTATGATCCAGAATGTGAATCACATAAATATCACCCCAAGTGTACCACCTGGTGTCGACAAGTTATAGTACCTTTGTCATCATTTAAAACATTCAATTTATCCTAAACTGTAGAGGATATTTCTGAATGTATCACTGCAAATTAATACTAGGAGTTATTCTTCAGCAGTCTGAAAATTTATAAGACTTTTCTATTGAGAATGAAAAAGACAGCTACCATGCTAACAGATAAATACATGTGCAGTCTGCCAGAAGCTGCCTGAATATATGTAAATATATGATGATTAGCCAGTGTTCGTGGTACAACATTTTCAAGAGGTAGTAAGGCATTTTTTCATCTGATTAAGCAGTGAATATGCAATAGTAAAAGGTCAACTCAATGTGAGTCTGTCACATGATGTTCTAACAGCATCATGCCGATTTAAGAGGGTAGGTATCATTTAAAGTAGAAACTCATTTTCTCAGCAATCATTTTCCCTAATGTCTCACAACACAAGAGACCCATTCAGGGAGTAGACAGAAATGTAAGTCATGACTTCAAGGCAGTTTTCATTTCAGACAGGGTGAAATACTGAGAAAAGTCTGATCAGGCACTTTCAATCTCTGTGCTGACAGCCTGAGTGACCTTGAAAGAGCACAGGGTGAAGTGCATGTAACAAAGGGCTATTTGACAAAGCATACCTGCCTTTGAGTTTGAATTTTGTATTTAAACATTATTACTTTCATTTTGTAGGTGAGGAAGCTTAGGCAAGCAAGTGACATGGCTACAATCACCCAATGACTTACACAGGTTAAAAGCCTGCAAAAACATCTTCACTGTCAAATATCTGCCAAGACTGCATAATTATGAGTTCTCAGTATCACTTTTTCATCTGCAACTTGCGTAGAAAGTGCCTACCTGCCTGAAAATGGAGTCTTCTATAGTGTAGCCATTTTACTGTAGATAGCTGCAGTTTAAAACAAAGGGTATGATGGACAAGACTGAAGTCCTTTCAGTCCCCTCTACCAGTGGACACGTTTCTCAGAGCTGCCCTCCAGGAACTGCCTGGCCTATCTGTCCTAATGCACCCTGCCTCAGGTCCTTCAGAGTCCACTCATGTCATTAAAATTCTAGCCAGGCAGTCCCTATAGTGAGATACAGCTGCCTGATATTGGAAAGGCATTGTTCATATCAGCAGTTCTCGCAGGGATGAGCTTAAACATGAAACTTCTGTCTTCTGGAATCAGGGTGTTAATAAAAAGAAAGCACATTTTGCACATCCTGCTCAAAGTCAGTAAAGAGAATTACAGTGGAGTGCTATGCAGTTGGCTCCACCGTTAAGCTGAGCTCTGTGTATATGTGCAATGCAGTAGTGCAGTTTTAATGAGAACCCCCCTGAAAGTTATTACTGAGAAGCGAAGTATTGCTATGCAGTTTTATTGCCAGATCATAGAATTCATCTTCTCTCCCTTGGCCTGAGCTAAGCACACAGTAGAAGAAGCCAAAAAAACCCTTTTCATTCCAGCGGTGCCTTTGGAATGGCTTTCTTGCCTTGAAGGTTTGCAGCTTTAACTCTCGATCAATTTCTATGTCTTTCTGATTTAGGTGGTCCACATCCATGTGTCTGTTCTACTGGTACAGGAGTTTTTCCTTCCATACCTCCCCCACCACAGCAACACCCTGGCTGGTTGCCAGCTCCTTTAGCTGATTTGGTCACTGCAGCATGTGATTTGCATTGTCAATTCTGCAGTATGAAGAAAATTTAAGTGCTCAGATCACTGCTGGGGCAGTCATGGCTGTTGCTCCAACAATTTAGACTTAACCACTCAGGTTTTGTTTCTTAAGATGCTGTCACACAGCAGAAATCAGCATCATTGTCTGCAGTGGCAACTGATGGAGGACGAGGGGGAGGCTGGCAGGAGATGCAGCTGATGAAGAGCCCAGAATGAAGAAAGGAAAATTTGACAAAATTGATTGGGAAGAAAGGATGCAGATGCTGCTCTTTTGATTAATGAAGTAAAAGCTGTTAAGAGATGCTCTAGTTAAAGACTGCTGAACTTCCCCAGCAAATCACGTACTCAGCAACTCAGTATGTCTAGTATGAGCATAACATGGACAGCTTTTCTAATGCTAGGCAGGAGGAAAAGGCCAATAAAAGGGCATTGCTCCGCTCAGGTTACTGGCTGCTGACCTCACTTTCAACCTCAGTTCTTCACCTTGGGACAGGGCTTCGGGGTCTCTCAATGTCTATGTCTTCAGTAGTTCTGGTGGAGTGTCTTCCCAGGGAATATGCATAAATCCACTGAATTCTTGTCCTCCCTCTGGAATTGACTCACTGCATGCTCTGGAGCAAATAATACAATCTCTGTTTCAGTCTCCCCCATGTCATTATCGTTACCACGGTTTATTGGCATATACACTTCATTCACAGAGGTATTGTGGCGAATCGTTAATTAATATTTGAACAGAATTCCAGTAATATCCAATGCAATCTAAATATGAAATATTTAACATTCCAATAGAAATAACAGGGACATGCAGTATAAGGAATTTGCTGTGGCAAGAATCTATTTCATGAGCTATGTCTCCCTTTTCTGAAGCACTGCAGTTGTGGCCAGATAATCAACTACTGTAATTAAGTATGATGATTAAGTACCAGAGAGAAATCTGGCCCAGATCCCTTGTTTTTGAAGATAATTTGCTAAGAAAAGAATTGATCCCTTGTGCAACATTTAGTTTTTTTCTGTGTTCCCTAAAACCTTCCAATATCTCTGTGTTCCTAACATATCCCATAAAGAATGCTCAGCTTCTGCACATGATCTCTGTTTTCCAGCTGTCAGATCTGAAGCTGTAAATGTGTTGAATGATGAGCTGACATAGATGTCTATACTGCTACCTAATAGTCCATATTTTCCACTGTAGTGGTGCTGATTTGAAATTTCCCCCTCTGTAAAGCTACCACTTCCAATGAAATTTATGAGAAATTATTTTTAGGCCATAGGCTCCAATGTCAAATTTGGTTGAAATTGGCCAGTTGTTTCAAAAATCCTCAGGAGCTCACAGATGGGTTGGCTAGAAACATTGAAGCAAGCATCTCTGGGATCATCAGTCCCTTGCTATATGTCCTGCTATATCAAGGAAAAGGAATGAGAGCACTCTTCTTTTTTTTTTTTTTTTTTTTCCTCTCAGAAAGTTAATTTTTATGAACCATACTGTTATTTTCTCTTAAGTAATTTTTAATGAAAGAGTGTGACTAAGCCCCCTTTCCCTTTTAAGACAGTACAATCTGAATTAGAGTTTTCTTGTACATCCAGTAGCTCTCTAATCACAGGACGTTGCTGCAAAACAGGAAAGTGTACTTGACACAGACATGCACAACAGTGAAAATCATTTTCAACAGAAAACTAGACTATCTTTTTATTCATCACATAAGAGCAAAGAAGGATGTAACATTTTTGTTCTTTATAGGCATTTTTGTTCTTCATACGCCACCTCTACATTTGCATCCATAAGTGAGAAAAATGATGTGATATAGCTAATAATCCTTAAGGAATTCATATATTTCTGAAGAAAATTTCTCCCAAAATTCAGTCCTTTGAATAATAAATACTTTTGTTAATGAAATATAAGGATTTTTTTTTCCTATATCTGTAAACTAGGAACAGCTTAAACTTCTTCAGGAACAGGATGCTCAGCTCAGTGTAATGATAGGTAAACTAAGTTGTTGATCCTCTGAGGTGCTGAATCTTTGATAGCTGAGGACTCTGGAGGAAATACAGTTGACTTCTATGGTTGGCTGCAAGAAATGACACTACCGTGCATTCTCTGCTTGCAAATAAATTACTCTATCACTCTAATCAGGCTAGTCAGAAATCCCCTTTCTTCTAGTACAGACATACAGGCTTCTGCAGCTGCTCTCTGCTGGAGGAAAGGACACTCACAACTTCTATTGAGCAAATAAATATACTTTCTGCAACTGAACGAAAGAGGTTTTGAAGCAAGCTAATTTTTTCAGCAACTAATAAGTGATCATTTTTAACTTATATGAAATGGGTCTGTGTTTACGCAGAGGATTCTGCTTTTGCTGCCACAAATTGGATGCACACAACTTTGCAAGTTTGCTAAGATGCATCACTTCAATAGTTTTTGCATTGCCACTACTGTTGTCCTTTTTGTCCATTGATGCCACTGATGTTTAACTCCTGCTTTCTGCACTTATTTCATGTTATTCCAGCAGGACTTGTCCCCAGAACCCCACAGCATGCTTGTCTCTCTAGTGCACAGCACATAGCCCAGGCTTACGCTACAAAACCACCACATAAGCATGTGGCAACTTTGGCAGCACCAACACCACGCTGAGATCTTTAAAATGAAAACCACAGAAGTTTAGGGTCTCAGTGTCACTAAGTGATGGTGGCCAGTGTAGCCTTCGCCAAACAGTGTGACACAGGTAGTGTGTCATAGAGAGGGCAGCCCAGAGCAGCACAGGTGTGAGCACCTCTGTGTTACTTGATGAGGGACAACTTTGAGGTGAAAATACACTCAGTAGCAGACAAAGCATGACTTTCTTTATCTGCAATACAAGTTCACTGCCTTTAGAATGAACCCTGATCATGGGTTTAATACAGGTGGTTGATGAAGTCTGATGATTGGGGTGTGAAGAGATATGAAGCTTGAGGTCAGAGTTATCACAATGGTGTCAATGCAGCTAATCATAGTTTCAGATGTTGGGGTTCTGTTAGCACAGGCAAGAGCTTGTGCAAAGTCAAGAAGAAGTGGTTCCTCACCAAGTTCCTCAACACTCCAGTGTCACCCAGCAGAAAGGACACTCTTGAAGCAGAAGGAAGCCTGGAGATGAATTTCCCTGTGCATAGCTGTAGGCTG
Source organism: Anser cygnoides (assembly GCF_040182565.1). NCBI lineage: Eukaryota > Metazoa > Chordata > Aves > Anseriformes > Anatidae > Anser > Anser cygnoides. The sequence continues at coordinate 11,949,657 of NC_089873.1, read as the reverse complement.
GAGCCAGAGAATGGGCAGCAAGTTAGAGAGACAGGAAGGGTGCCCTGATGCTCCCTTCTGCTCCTCTGCCATGCAAAATTAGTTCAGGAAAAGCTTCACCTTGTAGCTATGATATTCTTCTGGCCCTGAAATTTGCTGTCTGTCTGAAACTTGTAGCCAAAGGCAGTCTGAGTACAGGGAAAAGCTGCAGAATATGGGCCCAAGGCTACATATAGATATTTATTATCCATCCAAGATTTATAATTGAAGTGGATATTCCGTCAATGCGATAATGGTCCGATTGCAATTTTTATCACTGTTTCTCAGTGTATCCAAAATGCCTAGAAATGTAAAATTTATCTCCTCCATCCATATTTCACTGCACAGTCTGCCAAGGTGTGTAAGCCCCTGTGTGCTCTGAGGGCTTCTTGTGGGAAGCTCTGTGTTATCTCTGCCTTATGCCTGGGCCAAGAGATTTCCTGGCCATTAGCCTAAACCAGAGTCAGCGAATGGCAGATTTCTCTAAGCTTGCCAGATGCCTATTTAGTGTCTGGTATAGCCTTGCAACTATCAAGACTTGCCTGAGGCAAGAGATGGTTTTCTTGTCTGAAAAATGAAAGGACAACAATTTAACCGTATGTTGTAGGTCATCAATACTGTTCTAAGTCATGAGGCAAAGAGCAAAAGGAAATTAAATAGGGACAACATGTAAAAATGGTTTGTTTTAATGCAAAAGGACCATGTAGATAACTTTGTTCTGCATTGACTCTGTAAATATTTGATAGTTTGGACTGGTTAAGGTGACATTTCACCTGACAACAAATCTCCATTTTTAATGGAAAATGTAGATAAGATTCCTGGAAAAGTTATTTTATTTATCTTAAAGCTTTACCTATTGAAAATATCTAAAAATACCTATTTACAGTCTTAATTGAATTAAAAAAAAAAAAAAAAAAAAGGGAAACAGAGGCAGAAAAGCTCATTTTCAAGTGAGCTGAAAAAAAAAAAAACTGAAAAGGTACCTTGGGGCACACTCAGGAATCTCAGGATTTTGGACACCTTACATTTAATCACAAATTCAGCATATGTAAAATTTAAAATTATATTTTTCTTGCTTATCTCATAAAGTAAACTCAAATATATGAAAAAAAAAAAAAAGAGTTATTTGAGATAGATTTGAAATTCTATGCTCTTTTTATCAGCACGTTGCCAGAGGGAACACAAAATACCTGATAATCTATTTCCTCTTACAGAGGATTTTTGATGACAAGGGCATTTTCTTCCTTCTGTACGGAGGTGGCCAGGTGTTTCTGTTTTCCATCACATATTGCAATGGGAGGCTATAATGCTTCATGGAACAGGGATGGGTGGGTGCCAGCACGGGCTTCACCACTAGCCCTGCAGCTGGCTCACTGCAAACAGGATGGGAACAGCAATCCTGGATTCAGAAGTGTTGAGTAGGGTAGAAAGGGTTTAAATCTATACAGCAAGCCTTGCTCACTAGCTCTTGAGCTTTTCTGTAGCTAAACCCTATGAACAGCTCCATATAAATGAACTGTATTAATTCCAGATCCATGTTAGCATATTTGCAAGGTATTGCACACTCTGCTGGTTACATGCTTGGATCTGTGTTACCTTAGATATATGTTCAATGCTCCACTGCATGAAACAGATTTTTCTGTATTGATTCTGATTGATAAACTTCATTTGATGTGCCTCAGGCCATTTGCCTAAGGAACTGGGACTAGACAGATTTGTTTTGCAGGTGTGAGCAAAGCATAGCTGCCCATAAAACCAGGAGTTTCAAAGGGAGATGGCAGCACAGCTGTGCTTGCTGTATTAATAGACTGCATTCACACACCTGCAGAACTCTATCTTTTTGTGTGCTGAAATCTTCCAGCTCTGGGACCACGCATTGAAAATTGGTATTTTGGAAAGTCGGAAGAAAACAAAATTTACATTCCCCAAATTAATTTCTTTAAATTAAATAGTCTTTTGGAGAATAGTAAAAGCAGTGTGCCTCAGCAGTGTGAAGGCTGGACCATCCAGCACACAGATCTGTGTCTTTTTGATTGTCAGAAACGAGGCTGCAGACTCAGACACCACATGTAGTTAGAGCTGGTGTCTATGTGCATGATAGGCTTAGACAATTATAGACAATATAAACCTAACCAACATAGTCAGTGAGTCCAGAGAGCTTTTCAGCCTTCCAATGTAGTTGTCTATTCTCAGATGAGAAAAATAACTCTAGTGGCAAGCTTCAGCTGCCAAAACATCGGTGTCTGGTGTCAGATGCTGTGGCCTGACCTGCGACGACTCCAGCTGCTGCTTCAGCAAGACACTGGTCTCCCACTGGGACAGGGCTGTATTGTCCAGTCCTGTGGAGATGTACTGCACCTAGATATCTATAGTTAGGCAGCTGAGCCCTGTTTCATGGACTGTATCAACTAGATCTTCATTAGCTGTAGTGTGGGTTGATAATCCTGACTGGTCTGCAGACACTGCTGTAGACACCTCAAAAATTTAGGTGGAGCTGGTTACCACCCTGGTTTCATATGCACTTCTCGTGGGTATGTCATCTATAGTCAAAACAGCACAGTAATCACAGATCTTACTGGGTCAGACAGCTGCCCAGCCACAGTGAATGGTACGGGCTGGGAGCTTGTGCTGGTGCACCGTGACTCCGTCATTCATCTTAATCTTCATTATGATGAACAGAGACCACAGAATGTGTATGGCATTTCATCAGATTTCTCTAACGCTGTGTACAATTTCTCCAGCACTATGTAGGAGGGTGGTAAGGTGTTTTTTTTTTTTTTTTTTTTTTTTTCCAGGACTTGTTTTCCTGTAAGTTTAATGCAGCACATCTGAGGGCTGTGTCACTTAGTGAGACCGATCGGTCTGCTTGCAGCACTGCCCTCAGACATGCTGCTCCCAGCTCTGAATGACAACTCGGGATGCCTTAATGGGTAGACAGCCCTACATGTCTATGCATCCAAAGACTATATTAGACACTACTTCATACTGAGAACATATATCTTATTGATAATCAAAATGTTTTTCTGATTCACTGCTTTCTGAAATTCAATCTTTCCTCTTGCAGTTGTGATTGAAATCTGACTTTGCGGGTGCACATGTGATATGAATGACCTTACTGTGCTCTGCAGAACTGCCCTGACATTTTTATCAGGTTCCCATATAGCGCAATTAAGGGCATTGCTGGACTGAGGTCTAAAATTCTAATATCACATCTAGAAGAACAGGGGTTTTCACTGGAGCTCTGACGTCCATTTCTTTAGCAGGCATGACTCTGCTTAACTTATGATAGCTGACAAGAGCTCTGAGTTGGGAAGATTGATTTTTGCTTCTTTATTTTTTAATTAACCTATCCTCTGCTGCACTGTCTAGTTAATATTAATGTGTTCTCCTTGAGCTCTGCTACTTACCTATTGTGCTACATGATCTTCCGTTGCCAAACAATTAAAATACTCTCCCCTTCCCCCTTTTTTTTACTTTTAATTTTAATTAACTTACTATCTACATTTTATGAGATGGAGGTATTTTATTTTCCAAATCTAAGTACTCAAATTTATGCATATAGTGAAAGCGAGCAAATATTTGGAATACAAAAATTGTCTCTGTGGTTGTTCTCATAGGAAACCCAAATATTTGCTTAGCTCTAAAATGAATTAATAGCAATTGGATAGTTTGCCTTCTGCTACTTATGGTAAGTATTTCTGACAAATGAGTAAATGAATGAAAATTGCAGAGAAACCATATGTTTTATTTTAAAATGATAGTTTGTAGGAAAATAGCCAATTGCTCATCTGAGTCTTTTTTTTTTCTAAACTTGTTGTTTATTTGTTTGTTTTTAAAAAAAAAGGAAAAAGAAAAAGGTATCCTTATGATTTTCCACTTATATTGAGTATTTTAACAAAAGTAGATACACATATTTAAAAATGGTACAGAAAATTCAGTAATAATAACAAATCCATTTCATTCCTCATAAAGTGGAAAGAACTTTCAGATTTAACATTTGCCAACATCTAAAGAGGCTGTCTTTTAGATATGTAGCAAGATATTTATTAATTGTACCTTGCCTTTATGGTGCTCTATACTTAAAAGAAAGTGTTTAGTCATTGCAAAAGAAGGAAAACTACAAATATTTCATGTGACTGAATACATTTGACCATCTACTTAGAAAGATTGAAAAATCATTCAAACTTTATGGGAAATGAATTTTGAATGCTCAGATGCATACAAATACAAAGAGAATAAACTAAGCAATATAAAATTTCTGTGTGCAAAATACATTATTAAAGATATTCTTATTTTTAATCACATGTTCCAATCCTACTGAATTTAAGGGATAAAAAAAAAAAAAAAAAAGACCATGAAAGTGAAGCTCAGTCTATCAGACTTTCAGTGGAATAGTGTTTTCACTTAATGGACATTGAGTTTATTGCAATTTTATGTTTTGTAAATAAATAAATTGATGCAAGATTTTCAGTTCTGTGGAACTAAATATTAATGCAAAATATTTATTACGTGCAAATAAAAGTATATTGCCAGTTGTAGAAAACACAATATAGGGATAACATAAGACAAGACCTAGTAAGGTCCAATGAGTTTATTTCCTGGCTTAGAGCTGCAGAGCAGATCTGTGGCTGCCACCTAAAAATATAATTGCCAGTCTGCACAGTGCAGCCACTGAAAGCTGGCAGTCTGAAAGGACATGTATATAATAGCACATTCAATATCTGCTATTATTGTAATGTCAGACAATGTGCTGTCTTTAGGCGCTTGCCACTTGCAAAAGCACTCTACCTGAGCACTAAGCCCCAGGGAAATGACTTTAACTGAAAAACTTGTTCTTGCTGTACTGTGTTAGACACAGTGATGACAACCATTTGCAGGAGTTAAATGAAGTTCAGCTAGTGATGGCTCTGATTTTAACCTTGTTTTAATCTCAGATTATATGAAATCCTCTTGCTTTACAGCAGAGACTCAATAGAAAGGCGATTTCAGAACTTTGTACTTCATTTATTGGTAAGCAGAAGCTGAGGAGGAAGGTGAGACCTGTTCATGCAGAGTTTACCAAACACCAGGACACCGAATAAATGATTGTTAAAGCTTATACCTTGGTGGTTTGCAAACTGACTGACTTTCAGAGCAGTTCATTTTTAGTTTTGCCACCTCAGCATACTGAGCAAAATTATCTTTTGTGTACCTTCAGGAAGCTGGTGCAGTTACTCCAGGGACTCATCAGATCATTTTTGTCCATAAGACTAGGGAGGAGAAAAAATGCCTAAAGTGTTTTTACATTTGTAGATCTTCTGATTCAGGTTCTTTAAACATTTACTTGCTTTCTAAGAGTGATATGTTATAAATTCTCACTGATATGGGGCATGCCTGTGGAAAAAAAAATAATAATAAAATATGACTTCTCCTACTGATTTTTCTATGAATATAATCACGCTTCTGCTTTATGATATACTTCAGCAATAATGGGCTGAGTTGATTGTACCTGTGATACTCAGTAATCACTGGTAACCCCATCATGAAGGATGTTATTATGGTATCTTTGGACTGCAATTTGGTGGGCATTTGCATTCAGCTTGACTACACTTTCTCCCTTGCCGATAATTAATTGTCAGCACACTGCAGTCCATTGAAGATGTGTGAGACTTTGAGACACAGCTTGGATCTCATATTAGCACTGGAGAGGCTTTATCTTACAAGGCAAAGAGAGCAAGTGCTGGGTTTACAGGTAATTGAACCGCTTATCATTATCATGACTGATTCATATAAGTTGCTGCAGAAAGCAATTAAATAGTACAATAAAATGAAGGGTGTGATTTTGGATGAACTTTTAATTATAGTTGGAAATGTTCTAAATCTGAATGAAATTCATAAATTAGCTGTACCTCCTTCCTTTCCTTCTCAAGCCACTTTTCCAGGTGACAGATTCACCCCTGATATCTGTTGGGGTGGAAGTCTGTCTTTTATCTCAAAGCCTCAAATCACAGGACTTTTTCCACTATCTGAGATTTCACTTTCAGCCACCAGTTGGTTTGGCTCCTAAGCAGACTTCCATTCATGTAATGGTGAGGATAAAAGGCAGCTCTTTGGATCAACATGTAAGTCCTGTAAACATCAGAGAAGGAAGAAAAAAAAATGAAGACAGAAGCACAGCTGCACAACTAAATTTTATCCTTCCCTTGGCAATTTTGGAAGCCTCCCCTTTGACCCACTTGTTCATCTAGGACTTTGGGCAGGGCATAGGAGATACATTCTTCAAGCTCTCGATATATTCCTGATGGTGACCATGAACTCACTGGCTGGTATGAGTTGGATTCCATATCTTTTCTCAGGGTAGACAAATTGTACTGAGGCTATTTTAAAGCCGTTGGCTTCTTGAAAGTTAAATCTGGAAAATGTAATAACATTAAATAGCTTGGTACAAGATTAACATTAACTGCGTGACACCGTTTTAAAGGGGGACTTCCTTGTACAAGCTGATGAATAAGTTTTCATATACAACCAGAGTTCAGCACTTACCAGAGCTATCTAGCTACAACAGCAAAAGGCATCTAAAGTCAGGCAAAAGGCATGTAGAACTGAGATCTGATTTATTCACAGTTTTAAACAGAACAACAGGTATGTATACCAGATGTTACCATCAATCCAATCAAATAGGCTGATTGGATTGCTCAGTTTTGATAGGTGAAGTACTGTAGTAGATGTATTTGCCCAAAGAATGTATACCTTGAAGTATATTATTGTTCTTTACCAGTTTATCATGAAAGTCATTAAATTACTATTGTATATTTAATTTATTGTAATCGGTATCGTTTTAAAGGCTGCCGTTGTAAGAGCTGTTTTCTCTTTACAATTTACTGTTAAAGAAGACAGCAAACCGATTGCTAACTCAGAAACATGTAAAATATTTTTATACAAGATTTCTTCTGTTCCTTCCAAATATTTCTGCCCATCTTAATGAGATGAAAGCTATATTCTTGTCCTGCCTGGAGACTTTGGGATAACTCTTGTAAGTCATAATAAATGACACTTCAAACAAATCACCATTATCAAAAGATTTGTTTGTTCGGAAGGAGGCTAGCAAAGAGAAGACAAAGGATAAAAATTCATTTTTCAGTAAGCCCTGTATATCCAAGTATTTCACAACTACCAATAAAGATATTTGTTGTCTCTATGAAGCATGTCCACACACTTTTTTCAGTGTTGCCTTGAACTTAGTAAAAACTGTTCATCTTCTTTCCTGTGATTTTTTTTTTTTAACTTCTGAAAATGTTTGCAATGGCTGTGTGATTGCATTGTACCAATCTGTTGAAAAATAGCTTTAAAAGTATCATTTGACTGTGCAAAAACCATTACCAAAGCACAAAAGCTGGATCCTGAAACAGTGCTTGTGGGTTTGGACCGCAGTGTCTGTGGGTTTAGACAGCATTTCCCATTAGACATGAAGTATTATCTCGGGCCATCATAAATTTATTGAGTACAGACTACAGCTATTATCGCTGATAGTCATGAGGTGTACCACAAGATAAGGTTATATTGTTTCTGGTAGACTCTCAGCACAGCAGGTGAACGTTCACCTGTATTCATTTGCATCCACAGGCAAGCATTTGCCTGGAACTGGGCGGAGAGCATACAAGTCTATCTGTCAGCTATCTACAAACCTAATGTGCATCATCCTTTGAATATAGTATTACAGGTATTGCTTGCACTAAATGTTGATCTTTGCAGCTCAAGTGTCCATCTAAAAATGGTGTTGATGTTATCAGTATGCAAAGTTTTGCTGTTCATTCTTGAATCCTCCTCCATTGTTGCTTGGAAGAATCTACAAGTATTTGTGTTGTTTTCTTGTGATTCTTGTAACTTCTGTTAAAAAGAAATAAACAAACAACAAAAACAAAACCTGAAATGTTGCACCAGAACCGTAATGATTTGCTTATTTTGGATGTGTTTTGATAGAGTTCAGGAATTTAATCTCTTTTAGTTCTTTTTGAGTGATGGCTGTGCTGAAGTTCTGTCCCTGAAGGCATTGGAAACCAATCTAACAGACAAAATCGCACAACTTGTTTATGAAAAATACCCACAGTACACATCTCTCACATGTTCTTCATAGAGGCATCTCTACAAAAAAAAAGGACAAATAAAAAAGATGAAATGTGCTGCTCTTGCCTTGCGGCCTAGTAAGATCTCAAGCTTGGGTTATGAACACAAGTGGGAATATTGGGATAGAAAACTGCACTGAGCCACACTGTTCCAAAGCATAACACACTAACTAGCAAGATCAGCGGCTCAACCTCCAAGAATTTCAAGAAAATTCTGACTGAGAAGATGCAGAGGTAGAAGTGGGGAGTTATCTGTGATAACATGAAAAGTAAAGTTAATATTGACAATAGTTTTTGAAACTTGGTGGAAATAAATAGCTAGTCTCAATTGGACTCAAATTGGTCTATAACTATGTGTGACAGTGAGATATCTCAGCAAGACACAAATCTTCCCACATCTAATTTTGAAATAACATATATAACTAGAAAATGTCTTCCTAACCAACCCATTTTGGAGCACACTAGTGGTTGACTCTCTCCATAATGTTCCTAAACAATGGAAGAGTCCTGGAACTAGGTCCTCATGTTTCTGCCTGGGTTTTCCTGGGTTGAAATGAAAAAACACCTGTTGCACAGATGCCATCTGTGAGATAGTGAGTCAGTGTGCTGTAGACCTGTTGAGCTCACAGTGCAAAAACAGATCAGTTGTCAACTGTGTGTAAATGGCCCAAATCTTGTTCTCATATTTACAGAACATTTCCAGGGGAGGGAGGCTGTTTTGCCTGCTAGTCCCATCCAGGATCCAGGAATCAGAACTGGAATTAACCATCACATCTCTCCAGATCTGCTCTGTCAAGATTATTGTTCTGCATCACTTCTGAGGCAGATCAGCAGCTAGTTCTCTGTGATCAAGCAGAGAAATCAAGATGATATACAGCAAAGACTTTGCTTGTGGAGTATAGATTTGGATTAAATCCTTACCTCTTCATTTCTCAGACATTCTGGGAATGTGTTAGGTCTTTAGAGATTTTTGTCCTACAAAATAACACATGAGCACCTGCTCACAGTTTAGCAGTTTACATAGTTTGATTCCTCTGTGAAAGCACTTCATCTGGACTTCAATTATTAGACTGCATTTTAATACCAAAATATTCACATTTCTCCCATTTTACGTTCTGAAGCAAATATTACCAGCGATGACTTTCTCATTTTTCATTTCAGTGGCTAAATTTGAGTTGAATCACCTAAAATCCTTTGACAGATTTTGTAAAGTAGAAGAGCCCACAAACTAATTCGAATAGAAATGAATATGAAACTAAATGGAAGCTATGGCATATAATTATATTCTTTACAAAAGATAATATCAAGCATCCTTTTTACCCAAAGCAAACAGGAAATAATTAGCTAAATTTTGAGACCTTTACTGCAACAGTGATACTTAATCTGGTAAGTAGCTACTTCAAAAGAAATGAAAATAAGCTTAGAGATCTCAGTGTAAAAAGGAGTGACAGTATGTTAACTGAATACAATTTGTGTAATTTTTCAGAATATGGACCAGTAAATAATAATGATAATTTTCTTATAAGTTATTGTTTAATCACCGTTTTGCCTCTGAGGAATAGTAGATCAATCCCAAAATAAATATGTAAAAGGAAAAAAAATCAGAGTTTAAGCAAACAGAGGAATGTAATGATCATTTAAAAAACATACTGATTAAATTAATGATTTATAATGAACTGTAAAATCTCTGGTTGCAATATTAACTAAAGGAATATGGTTTTACTCTGTGTATTAACTCACAACCTACTTTAACAAAAAATATGCCACTGATCTATCACGTCAGAACCATGTATTCATCATTACTAATGAGGTCTTGCAGAGGAGTCAGTATAGACTTTGGACATTTTTGTTTTTTCTTGATTTAGGATATTTTGAGGGGGCTAAAGGTAAGGAATTTTGTCTATATCCAAGACTGAGATGTCTTTTCCCTCCCCCAGTATCTTTCCTGAATCTCTTTGATAGCCGAAAGATTATACAGAGCCATTGACATAACTCAGATTTAAGAATCAGATTTGGGTAGACTCAGCTGCCTTTGAGAGGGGCACCTATTTTCTTACTACTGACTTCAAAGAAAATTTGGCTTCCATATTTATCTGCTCTGGATTTCACCTGAGGCAGATGGCTGAACTGACTGATGTGAACACTCCTCTCTACGGGAGAGAACTTTACAGAACTTTGTGGCACATTTTACCCACAGATATGGCTAAGACAACACATTTCCTCTTAGCTATTCTGCCTGAATTTTGCACATCAGATTTTCATTATGTTCTGGTTCTGTTTTCTAGGTTATGACACGTGGTTATAACAAAAATCTTTGTTGGCATCCTATCTTGTCACAACCAGACACTTTCATGTTAATTGCAGAACATAGCACTAAAGATGTCCAAGAGATGTCAAAAGGATTTGAGAGAACTGGAGATTTTGTACATAATTTTCAGATTTCATTGTTCAAATTTAAGTTCTTCAGCTCCTGCATAAGCAATACAAATGCCTTAATTTTCAAGGAAATTGATGCAATTAAATGGATTCCTCTTTGAGGAATCTACCCATGCATTATGTGTGAAATTTAGGTGTCTACCTCTGAGAACTCTTATAAAAGCTTATTTTGGCACCTTATCTTGGCACCCCAATGTTGACCATAGAGATGCCTTCCTTAAGATGGACAAATAATATCAGATCTAATGAGCTTCACGTCAAAACAGCAAAGCCCATCTGTTTGCCTTACTCTTCCCACAATGGCACTAACAATAAATAGCACACCCCCCTCCTCCCACTTATCAATATGCACTGTGAATGTGGGACTCTACTTCCCACCAATGAAAGAGAAGGGATGAAACCTTTGTGAACCATCCACCTGCCTGTTCCCTGGCATTTCTCAACCATATAGCATGCATCTGAAAATGAAAGTGACTGGTGTAGCATAGCCATGGTATACCTAGTGATTATATTTCAGCTAAGATGACTCTATTTCTCCTTAGAACCCAAAGGAATTGCTATGACAGAAATTGCTATGTACAACACTGAAGAAATTCTCCATACCGATCAATCTAAGTGCAATTTATGTGCAAGAACCATGAAATGAAGCTAAGTTATTCTGGCACCTAATAAGTGAACAAGATGACATTTTTCTCTGATTGAAAGCCCACAGTTCTTTAATTATAGAGCATCAGGCCAAACCTATCTTCATTTCATGCATTTTGGGTTGACCATAATGGTTTAAATTTTCAGCTTGCTTCTTCATTCTGAGCCCCTTGCAAAGACTTATAAAACCAATCTGCCAGTGCAAATATCACTCTCAGTTACCTCTGCAAAAGCATGGGGGAAATAGCATAACATCCTTCTGACCCAGGAGGGTGGCTGATGTTGCTTACCAAAAAGGATAGTAAATGATTTCAACTATTTGTGATATTAACTGCATTTGTAAATCATGGACACTAGCTGTAGGTGATTTGCTAATGTGTCTTGATGTCATTTATATTGCTGCTTTTCTTTTTTTTTTTTTTTTTCATAGAATCATAGAAAAGTTCAGGTTGGAAGGGACCCTCATGGTCACCTAGTTCCAATCTCCGTGCCATAGGCAGGGATGCCACCCACTAGATCAGGTTGCTTAGGGCCGCTTCCAACCTGACCTTGAACACCTTCAGGAATGGGGCATCCACAGCTTCTCTGGGAAACCTGTGCCAGTGCCTCACCACCCCCTGAGTGAAGAATTTCCTCCTAACCTCTAATCTAAATCTCCCCTCTTTTAGTTTAAAACCATCCCCCCTTGTTCTGTCATTATCTGACTGAGAAAAAGGTTGCTCTTCATCTTTCTTATAAGATCCCTTTAAGTACCGAAAAGCTGCAATGAGGTCACCCCGGAGCCTTCTCTTCTGTAGGCTGAACAGCCCCAGATCTCTCAGCCTTTCTTCATAGAGTTCCAGCCCTCTGATCAACTTTATGGCCCTCCTCTGGAAGTCCTAAACTTTCCAAGTAGTTTGTTGTTCTGCCGATTACCTTGGTATTTCCAGAGGTCCGTGCATAAATCAGTAAGTAAAAAGACCCACAAAATCAGTTTTTCCACTACCCATGGCAACACTATTCAATGAATTTTCTTACTTGTGTCTGCAGAATGTCTCTGACAAGCTTTCAGTATCACACCAGCCATTTCACAATGCTGACAGACTGCTTCCAATGTACAAGGGACATTGAATGAATCAAAACAATTGGGAAGTGTGACAATGACTTCACTCTGTCAGGAAGATAGTTTGAAGGGCATAACTGAGGTGATATATTTTAATCATCAGGGTAGCAACATGTGTTTTTTGACAAGAACATTTTGTATTAGTCAGAAAAGCATAATCTTTATGGCAGGTCAGATTATACTGATACGTGAAATGGTGTAAATTAAAAATGTACCACTCATTTTAACAATTAATATCATAATTTAAAAGCAGGAGTTTGCTACAGCTCTAACAGCATTTTCATTGTCTCTTTTCATCCTTTTTCCTTTTTGTATTGAAGTATGCTTTCATAGTTCTTATTATTGGAAAGTATCTGGCTTCAAAATATTGACTCATATTTTATTCCCTTAGGAAGGTGCTACCATTTCATCCAGAAACAGTTTAGAAAGGAAGTAAAATTTCCATTGGATTTTTGGATGGGTTTACTCTCACAATTAAAAATAAATGAAAACTTTCAGAGTCCAATTTGAAGTCTGCTCTCTCAATAAAATGCATGGAGATACATGCTGGCAACTTCTATTAATACTAATTCAAGTTATTAGGTATATCTTCCCCAGGCACTGATGGGAGAGTTTCCTGCTTATTTGCAAAGTGGAAGAGAATGATCCTCCTGTGATATAGCTTCTGGAAATGTGAATTAGGCATAGTTATGAAGGAAAATGAAAAAAACTGTTTTCAGATGATACTGTAGAAAGGTAGTAGAAGTTAGAAAGTCAAGGGATATGGCAGAGTACTGGATGAAATAGTGACCTTGGCTGACATATGTGTTGCAGCAGGTGTTTGTCTTGATAAATGGATCTTGTAAATCAGGGGGAATGTTGTACCACCCCATCTCAGATGAAAAAGTTTAAGCACTCCTGGTGAACTTTATAAATGCCAGATAGCAGATGCACTTTGGGGCTGTTAACATTTGCACACTTTATTATACACCTGAAACATAGAAATCACATTGGCAGAATTTCTGAAGCTCAGTGTGGAGTCCCAGCCTCCATTACCTGCTGAAAGAAGACATATGTCTGACATATCATTAATAAGAACAAGCTTAAATAAATTGTACAATAAGTGGCAGAGGAATTTTGCTTGTACTTTTGTGCATTGTATGTAGAGCTCTTTCATTGTATGAATGATTTGTGGGCAGTTATTCAAAAAGTCTTGTTCCCAATTTCTTCACAGCTCTTCAGGCATTTGATTTGCTTTTTAGTAACTTGTTCATGCACAGGTCTATTCATTTTATCAAAATGGAAGTGCATATGTGCTATTTCATGGTACTGTATTGCTACTATGACCTGATTTCTCAGCTGATTCGGGCTGTATCATACCCCTGTCCTGACTGGCTCAATATTGCTGTGAGAATAGCAGGTCATCTGGGCATTTGCTTTTCATAGATCAGTTTGTGTTTCCACAATCTGATAAACCATAATGACACTTAAAATCTTTCCTCTTTACCTACATTTGGAGTAAGGCTACACCCAAAATATCATTGCTAGAAATATACAAAAATGTATAATAATTTTATGTAAAATGGTGGAACTATACTTTAAATACTCTGTTGTTCACTGGGGAGATTTATGCTTGTCCTCCAGTCACATTATAGTTGATTTTTTTAAGACTTATTACTTAAAATGCACTGTAAAATATAAAAAGTGAAGATCATAGTTATCCGTAAAGTCTTACAAGTTAATTGACAGATTTGGAGCTGCTATTAGCTATTCTCATCCAGAATGAACTAGCTTGCAGAGAAAGTTAATAATTTGGTAAGTTTTTAATGGACGTAACAAGAAACTTCTATCTTAAGGAAGAACTAGAATAATTTGAATGGAAATAATTTCACAATTCAGAATTTCAAAGTATCTGTGGAACAAATATGGCTAATATAATTGGTTAGCCATGCTGACAATGCAAACTGTTCTGCAACTTTAAGGCACAGAGACAACAAAAGACATCAAATTATTTCAAAATCACTTTGTTACTGAGCATCACAGCAGGAGAGAACGTGTGTGGTCTTGATCCGTCTGACAGAGTAACACAGAAGCAATTTTCCTTGATATTTTCCATAATGGTCGCTTCCCATCTTAATGGAAATATTTTATCTTTTAAATATTTCAGAATTTTAACATGAATATTTCTTAATAAATATGGTAACCAGAGTATTTTTTCAGAAGAGTCTACATTTTTTGTTCCTGTCTTACTTTCCTAATTTCATGCAAATCAGAGTGACATTGAAAATGCCCATTAATATTACAACCTTTGTATACAGACTTTCTCTGTGCAAAAACTTTTAAAACAAAATTCTGATTTGGAAAGCTTCAGAATTTTCCATTTCAGAGTTGTAAAGAGTTTTCACTTCCCACCTAGGCAGCAATGAGGCAATAAAAGATTTAGAAGAATAGGGAAATATTTAAGCATACTGAGAGCTTAAAGCTCTGTTAATCAAGGGATGCTTCTGCTTTTCCTATTCTTTATTGAATCTTACATTTATTTGAATCTCATTTCCAGCTCATGCTTTTATTGGAGATGTGTAAGACAATCATGCACATGATGGTACTACTCCTGGTTAACTGGGGAGGTCCCAGTTGACTGGAGATTCCAGACTGTGACTCCCATCTACAAGACGGGCAGGAAGGAGGATCCAGGGAAGTACAGGGCTATCAGTCTGACCTCAGTACCAGGGAAGGTCATGGAGCAGATCATCTTGGAGTGCCACCACACGACACATACAGGACAACCAGATGATCAGACCCAGTCAGAATGCATATATGAAAGGTGGGTCCTGCCTTACTAACCTCATCTCCTTTTATTGCAAGATGACCTGCTTAGTGGATGGGGAAAAGGCAGTAGGTGTTATTTACTTGAACTTTAGCAAGGCATTCAATACTGTTTCCCATAAGATTCTTCTGGAGAAATTTGCTGCTCATAGCTTGGACAGATGTAGTGTTTTCAGGTTAAAATAACTGGCTGGATGACCTGGCTCAAAGGGTTGTTGTGAATGGAGTTAAATAGAGTTGGCAGCTGGTTACAAGTGGTGTTTCCCAAGGCTCAGTACTGGGGCCAGTTTTCTTTAGTATCTTTATCAATTATCTTGATGAACTGATTGAGTGCATCCTCAGTATGTTTGCAGATGACACCAAATTAAGCAGGAGTGTTGATCTCCTAGAGCGTAGGAAAGCTCTGCAGAGGGGTCTGGATACGGTAAGTTGATGGCCTGCATCCAGTTGTATGTCATTCAACAAGGCTAAATGTCGAGAGCTGCACTTGGGGCACAACAACCCCATGCAGGGATATAGGCCTGGGAAAGAGTGGCTGGAAAGTTGCCTGGCAGAAAAGGACCTGGGGGCACTGGTCGATGGCTGAATATGAGCCAGCAGTGTGCTCAGGTGGCCAAGAAGGCCAACAGCATCCTGGCCTGCAAAAGTAGTAGTGTGACCAGCAGGACTAGGGAAGTGATTGTCCCTCTGTATTTGTCACTGGGGAGACTACACCTTGAGCACAGTATTCAGTTTTGGGCCTCTCACTACAAGATGGATAGTGAGTTGCTCATGCTTGTTCAGAAAAGAACAACTAAGCTTGCGAAGAGACTAGAAAATAAGACACCTGAGGAGCAGCTGAGGGAACTGGGGCTGTTTAGTCTGGAGGAAAGGAGGCTGAAGGGAGACCTTATAACTCTCTACCAGTACCTGAAAGGAGGTTGTCACAAGGAGGGTGTTGGTCTCTTTTCTCAGATGACAAGTGATAGGATGTGAGGCAATGACCTCATGTTGCACCAGAGGAGGTTTAGATTGGATACTAGGGAGAGTTTATTCATAGAAAGGGTGGTCAAGGCACTGGAACAGGCTGCCCAGGGAGGTGGTGGAGTCACCGTTCCTGGAGGTATTTAAGAGACGCATAGAAGTGGTGCTTAGGGAAATAGTTTAGGGGTGGACTTTTAGTGTTAGGTATATGGTTGGACTTGACGGTCTTCAAGGTCTTTACCAACCAAAATAATTCTATGATTCTATAGTATCAAAACATGTAGGTGTCACAGTTAAGTATTTCTGTTAGGAAAGCTTTAGGATGAGCTAGGATCATAGAGCTGCTAGAGAGACGAAGAAATACAAGTTACTTAAGAAAATGAAACTTCTAGTTATACCGTAAAGCTCAGTTTTTGGTCACATATGAAAAACTTTGTTTTTATTAAAGAACATAAGCCATACACTGAGTCTGAAGTATACTGTATAGATAAGTCAAGCAGAAATCAATATAGCAGAGTAAACCTACTCAAAATTGTCTGGGCACTGAAAGGAATGATGGCTGTGCAGTCACACAAGATGAGAATGTATTTGAGACTCTTACATGTAATGCCTTAAGCAAATGCATATCTATTTAAGGATGGACTCAAAAATCAAGTTGAGAAAGCTTATGTTTGGGCAGACAGTAGCTCATGCAATTATTTCTCACATTCTCTGCGTGTATGTTCAACTTGTTAAATTCTACTTTGAATTTCAAGCTCTAACTATCCCCATACCACAACCACTGAATTTCACTTGAATCTAATTAGTTTCACATGGGTTTTATATTTGACATAAATCTGGCCCATATTTGTTGACAGGACTGATAGTACCGGGCTATGTTCCAAGCAGGCAGTGAGACCCCAAAGCTGGGGGAATTTCCCTGGCTGCTGGTTGCCTGGTAGCTGAAACATCCCTTGTGCCATGTCTCCACTTTAACAAGCTTTTCCTCATGGTCATGCAGAAACAAAGTATAGCTCAACACAATAAATCAAACCAAATCAGGAGTTACAACTCATCTTCATCGGATCGCAATGCCAATGAAAATTTAAATGCTGCAGTGACATGGTACTGCTGCATGTGAATGCAGCTCTGAAAAATAAATATGCAAATAAATATGATGCTGTGTTGTTTTTTACTGTGAGGAATACTACCATGATGAATACCTACTTGGAATGAATAGGAATCATAAAATAACTGTTTTTAAAACTAATGCCATATAGATGAAAGCGACAAATCAATATAACCTAAGAATTGCTGTAATTGGCCAGGTCCCTTTCTGGCCTGGGACCCTTTCTCTGATACCAGACAGCAGCAGTGATGAAGAGCATAGGAACAAGGCAAATAACTCCCAGCCACTAGTAATTTACACCACAGAGATTTGCAGGTGTCTTCATGTCTTATAGTCCTCAAAGGGTTTCTTCATTACGTTTGCCTAGTGGTTTTCTAAACACCCGAAAATGTTTAGTGCCCAACAATATCCTAGGTGAAAAACATTTAACACATTTGTTATACAAAGAAAAAGGTAGCAATGTAATCAAGCAGCAGTAAAGCTACTGGACTCATGAATGATGCTGAACGCTAAACCTTGGCTATGTGGACATGGATATCTCCTTTGGGGATTTGCAGCTATGTCCATTTTCCAGCTCTTAAGCAGCAAATTCAAGGTTAATTCTTGCTTTACAACCAAGACGGAAAAGAAATGAAGAGCAGAGACAGAGACCAATTTACACCTTGTTGTCTGTATCCCTGCTGTGGTCATATGCATCCAGAGTTCAAGCAAACAACTTGATATAATTTTCTGTCTGATCTGAATCCCTTTCCCTCGTGTAACTGGAAAACTTCCTTACTTTTAGACTAAAAATAATGTTTCCTCCTGGCAGTGTTGTACTCCATACAAAACGCATCAACATTCAGCAAAAGCAGGCTCTGCAGTTCAGGTGTGTCCAGTGAGAGATGTAAACCACAGACAGGAATATGTTTCTTAATTTTCCTGTCTTGGCCAAGAGCTGGAGAGCAAGCAGTATGCAGCAACCTCCAAGCATTAATAAATGCTTCCCTTGACTTATGTGAGGCATCTGGGGTTAGCCCCCAGACACTGCAGATGAAGAAAGCAACACAACTGACAGAAGCAATTACAGCGATTGGCCTGTTGCAGGATCACTTACTACAGTCAAATAGGTAATATTTGCAAAGTAAAATTAAGCAAATTAAGGCTTTTTAAGTGTCAGGAAATTTTGGAGAGATGGCTGGATAATGAGAGTGTTTATTTCGCATTCCAGAGCTGCCAGGGGCTGATACCAGAGCACAGGTTAGTCTCATGGAAGAGTCTCCAAGCACATCTCAGTGTGCTCAGGGTGGAGGTGGCAGGGGTGCTGCCCGATGCACCACCAAGCCCAGCACCTCATATCCCAACTATTCTTACTGGTTAGTGATTGGTTGGTCACCATTTTTTGAAACTGTCTGTTTGTCTGCCCATTTTCCATGCAAGAAAGTGTTCCTATATAAAATATATTTATTTATATATACATCTATATTTATTTTTCAATATATAAATATATAAGTACATATTTGTATATAAATTCACATAGAAGTGGTTGTACAAATATGTATAGATACGTATTATATTTGTGTGTACATTTTATATCTTTAGATATTTAGATATATAACATAATGAAACATTTATAAATTCAATATATATATCCTTAAAAGTGTAGGTATACAATAGATAACAACTAAAATGATCCAGGGCTGTAGAACTGTCCCAGAAGGCCACCAAGGGGTCCTGCACAACTCCTGGCTGGACAAAGAAGAGACGAGGCCTCAGAGGGCCCTGCTGGTCCCCACCCCAAAGGACACTGTGGAGCTCCTGGGGCTCTGCTCGGGGATGCCAGGCACAGGCACCGCAGTCAGCTGAAATGGAAATCCAGCATAAAATGCCAACAGAAATAGAACGTGTGAGGACAATAAGAAAAAGCTCCAGAAGACACTGCATGGACCAGAAGAGCAGGCAGATGGACCTGTGATTCAGAAACTCCACTTCCAGATGAATTTTGCACAGAGGATGAGTGGTGAACATCTCTCTGCCCACGGCTGTGGGGAGCTACCAGCTCCATGTGAGACCAACATGGGGTGCATCCTGGTGCTGCATGTGCTTCCTTCTCCTTGGGCCAACGGCGACCTTATAGGGAGCTCCAAAACTCTGGGCTGACTGAGATAGGATGAAGAAGTCAGTGGTGTGCACTATTCATGTTCCTGTCCAGGAGCACAACCAAGGAAAGGGGAAGGGGCACAGCAGAGGTGGCAGGCAGGAGTTATTAGAGAGGCTGGTGAAGGCCATCAGCACTTAGTAGCAGAGATTGTAGTGCCTCCTCACCCTGATGGGGCTTTGCCAGTTGCTGTCTGCCCCTCAGGACATGCTGCTTCTGCTGAATCCCCTTCCTGTGCTGGAGAGGACCAGGGCCATCCATTTTTGAGCCCCACGCCACACCTATCAGGTTCTTTTTAGGAGCATGCTGGTTTCAGATATGTCTCACTGTGTCCTTCAGGAGCTGATTGACAGCTGGTTAACAGTTCCACCCCACCGCTGTGAGTCATCAAAATTTAGTGACTGTCTCTGCTTCTTATCTGGTTGTCCTGAGAAATGGCAAGTAGATGTGTGCTAGGGTCTTGATGACCTGTTACTGCAGGTTTCCACAACACATGTAATTTTTATAGTCCTTTTCCTGCTGGTATTTTGCACCATGTGTTCACATTCTCCCTCCATTCATATCAATATAAGCAATTTTATTACAATTTTCCACATCCTAAGAAGATTCCCAGGCTTCTATTTCTAATACACTGTAGGCACTTTGGTACCAGCTGTCAAAAAACGACAGCTACCTCTAATGATTCATAAGTTTTCTTCTCAAAAGTCCCCAAGACTCTGGTGTTACCTCTCAGAATTTAGCACTATATTATAAATTTTCCACTTTCCTGGCACAGAATTGCAAATGAATATTACAATTCATTTCCTTCTATGCAATCATTTTGTCTATAAATTCTAATCTGATCTGATCTTCATATTCTATTTTATTGTATTCTCATGAGCTTTATGGTGTGCCTCCCTGCTTTCTGATTGTACATTATTCATTGTACATTATCCCTTTTTATCCATGAAAAACTGAAAAAAAAGTTTGAGAGGATGGGAAAGAGACATTTGCCATTGACAAGACAGACAGAAAGAAATCTACTGAGTAATGGAAAAAATACCTTCTTTCACTTTTAAGTAATATTTTAAATGCTTTTCCTGTGAGTTATAATACTCTTTCACTGACTCTCCTGCTACATATTATCAAGGGTTATCTCACTGGTAAATCAGAAAATTATTGGTTATAATAGAGATGTCAGTTGACATCAGACACAGATCTTGATCCAAGTTCAACATGCCAGATTTATGGTTGGGAGCAGAAGCTGACTCTCTCCCGAGATTAGCAGCATAGTGATCAGTGCCATAAAGATAATATGAAATTCAGTTCCACAGATCCATTGTTATAAAAAAGCTGGGGTGCTCAGAGGAAAACTGAGCTGTGCAAAAATCAGGCAGATATTCTTAATGAGTTCACAATAATAAGAATAAAACTATTTTCTGTACATGATTCCGTCCCAGAGGTTGTCTCAGACAATGTAAATCATTGAAAAGTGACTTTAAAAACTACAAGAGGTTTTTACCTTCACTCATATAGTCTGTTAGTAACAGCTGGATAAATATTATTTCATAACATGAAAAATAAAGCCATTCCAATAATTTATCATCAGGCTATTAAAATAATTTGGAATGTTGTTTCAGTCATTAGAATGACTATGAAAATATGCAATAAAAGTGTGTTCAAAAACTGATTAAATAACTAAAGAGGTCTATGCAGGCCTTTATGTTAGGATCAGTTGTCTTCCACGGCAGCCATGGCATGGCATCCACCTCCAGATATCAGAGTATGCACAAAGGTTAAATAAACAAATAGTTAAAATATGTTTGATATGATTCTGTGTGTCTCTAGTACATCTTTTTAAAAATGGGAGTGATGTTTCCCTTTTTCCAGTCACCAGGGACTTTACCTGACTGCCAGGATTTTTCAAATATGATGGAAAGGCTTGGCAACTCCATCAGCAAGTTCCTTCAGGACCCTGGGATGCATGGCATCGGGTCCCATAGACTTGTACCTGTTCAGTTGTATCAGGTGGTCTCAAACCTGCTCTTCACTTACTGAGTTACTTTGCTTACTTTGCTCCCCAGCCTCCATCTACAGGATCAGGAAAATGTTTCCAGAGACATGGGAGGCCTCAGTGAAGACTGAGGCAAAGAAGTTGTTGAATACCTAAGCCGTCTCTATGTCTGCCGTTGCCAGTTCTCCCTCACCATTTATCAGAGCGGCTACACTCTCCTTGGCCTTTCTTTTCTCGCCAGTGTACCTATAGATGTGGAGAAAAACAAATATGTATGTATATTTCAATGGACATATCTTCAGATGTGAGCAACTCCCAATGCAAGGGAAGGGGGTGGCCAACCAGGCCTGAGCTCCTGTGGGTGTGTTGGTTCCAAAAACTGCCCACCAGAGAATGACAGAGCATCACGGAAACACATGCAGCGTGCATGATGGGGTGCCTACCCTGAGTGCACCTGGGTGAAGCGGGCAGGGTGTCGGGTCCTGCCAGCCAACCACAGGCTTGCCTGAGGGCACAGGTGTGTGGCGGTTTACAAAATGGTGGCTTCTGGGGAGGGAGGATGTGGGGTAAATGCACCACAGGACTGGTATAGGGGCAGGATGGGGCAGTATCTCCCCAGGGGCTGAGGGGTGCCTTACAGGGGAAGAAGGGACGGCCTTGTCAACCTTGCCATTCTGCCACAGAGCTTCTCAGCAGCCTGATTTCTCCTTGATTCCTGGGCTCCATCTTGGGTGCCTGCAGCGTGGACTCAGCCCTTGTCCCACAGGGGAAAAGTGAGCGGCTGCACTGCCTCCAGAGGTACTCGTGTGCACCTGGCCTTCACCAAGCAGCTGAAAAGAGGAGACCATCCTCCTGAGGTCGAGGCAGTTCCCTTTCATTTCCAAGTGTCCGTTGCTGCCTTCATGTTTTCCTGCTCAGCCTGAGTGGAAAATACCCCTCTCCCATGGCAGCAAGAATAGAGCTTCCTGGTTCCATCTGAGCACAGGGTGTGCTGCTGCCTTGTGTTGGGTCAACCAGGCGCATTCAGTCCTGGAGGCTATGTTGCATCTGTCTGTGTCTGTATGTGGCACCATGCTCTGAGGGTCTCTCCATTCACGGTCACAGAATCACAAACTGGTTGAGGTTGGAAGGGACCTTGTCATCTAGTCCAACCCCCCTGCTCAAGTAAGGGACACATACAGCAGGTTGCCCAGGACAATGTTCAGGTGGCTTTCAAAGATATCCAAGGAGGGAGACTCCACAGCCCCTCTGGGAAGTCTGTGCCAGCACTTACTCACCTGCACTGTAAAGTGCTTCCTGATGTTCACATGGCACCTCTGGTGTTTCAGTTTGTACCTATTGCCTCTTATCCATCACTGGGCACCACTGAAAACAGCCTGTTTCAATCCTCTTTGCACTCTCCCTTTAAGTACTTACATGCATTGATAAGATACCCCCTCAGCCTTCTCTTATCTAAGTGAAATAGCTTAGAGAAGCTTTTTACAGAGTTCTGAAAAGAATTCACAAATCTTCACTCCTCTCTTGCCACTTTTTGTTCCATATCACAGTTCTTTGAATTTTGTTGAGTCTGCTCAGCCTCTCTACTACATAAATGGCTTTATGTGAACTGCCAGGTAATGGTGAGAGATGCTGTGTCATGCATCCCTGTATTCATAAACTGCAAATTTTACCACTAGAAGAGAGCAAACCTCATTTCTCACAATCATCAGCTAGAAATTCTCTAAATCTGGATCACTCAACTTGCCAAATCCCTCAGCAGAAGATTTTTCTTAAAAAGGAAAGATGTTTCTTGATTAAGAAACAGAAGTTTAGAGCTTCTTGCCTATCACAGTCCTCAAGTGTGAGCTTAGAAAGTTACTTATCTGTTCTGTAACTTGGTTCTTTTATAAATTGGAGATACAGTTTTTCCTTGTCCATTAAGCTTTTCAGCTTCAGTGAACAGGGATATGCTACTAGGGGGCTATAAAACACCCTATGGAATGGATATTCGTATTCATCTTCTATGTGTCATAATTGATATAAAGGATAATATCAGTACATTGTGCTCTGGGATCAAATTGTGTAAAAGAGAAGAATGATAGCACAACTCCTCTGTTGTATCACTTCACAGCTGTCTGTGTTCTGAGAGCAGAGAAAAGTATGAATCATTGAGGTGAGCAACGTCACCTATGCTTTTGTTGTTCAGAAAGAGAAATTAACCCTGCATATATGAGGACACACTGATAATTAGTGTTTGGGGTGTCTGTAAAAATTACCAGGTCCCACTGTTAGCAGAACTCAATTTCTGTGCAAACCAGAAATGTGGTAACATTTCTCTTGCACTGGCACTTGGCAGAAGCATTGCTGCATTGTGTAGTAATGAGTTCCAGACTACCTAATGGTGAAGATGGGCTATAAGAGATCATAATTACAAGTGGGAAAACAGAACAAACTGGGAAACAGGAAGGAAGAATAAGTCCTGTCCTTGCCAAGACAATATGTGTTAGCTAGCTAAGTTCACATCCTAGTATGGACACAATGATTTGTGGTGTTTGCATACACTCACTTGCAAGGTAAATATTAGGACAGAGCATCAAAGTTTAGCCTACCCTCACATTGGATGGCTAATAGCATAACCAACAAGTACTGTTACTAAGCTAGCAGTATGCCACTTCCTCAAGGTAGATATGGCTTAAAAATGCAATATTCAACATCCCTGACTTCCACTGAAATAAACTGGAGAACAGGATATTCTGTGGCATTGGAGACTGGGCTCTGTGCACCTTTTCAACCTTCTGTAATTGGGACTAGTGTTGGATAATGAAGTTACCAGACCAAGGGACTCCTCAGCGTGGCGTGGCTTTTTTTTTTTTTTTTTTTTTTTTTTTAGAGGAGCAAGAATGTGAGCTGCTGGGGATCAGCTGTGAATATGCTATTGATTTCTCTCCTACTGTTACCATGAATGAGAAATGCCTTGTAAAGCATTCTCATTTAGTTGGAAATCAGAGGGTTTTTTTTTCCAGCAAAGTGCAACAGCACCACCAGAATGCTTCCAGCACAAGGGAGGGTATTTTCTGCAAGGGATAGCTTTTGGTCAGCTGCACCATTAAGACAATAGAGAGCTCTGCATTTTTTAGCCTTACCTGGACTAAATTGCTAGATTTGAAGTCAGTAATGTTGATCATGCTATACGAATGCCACCACAGGTGTAGATCCAAGCCAGAGAAGAAGAGCATTTTTCTGCAGTGGCACATGGCAGAGTTGTCCATGCCAGCCTTCCCACTTGGCAGTGTCAGGCAGCATCAGGTGGATGCATTTGCTTAGGAATTCCCACAGGGCACCTAAGCAGACGAGGATAGTAAAGCCATGCAGCACTTCAGTTTGAGCTGCGCCTGTTGTCAAACACCACAGCCTATTTCCAGTTTGAAGTGTACTTTGGGGAGGTTTGGAAGTGAATGGGGTTGTGTTTTCCCTGGATAGTCAAGGATTTCATGGGAAATAAACTGCTCATTTTGCAACCTGTGCTACCTTTTCTGTCTTTTAACAAAGTTGCCTAAAGTTTTGGACACTGCTCTGAGTGATTTTACCATTTCTAAGGAATATATTGAAAAAAATTGATAAAATGCATCCAGTACTATTTCAGTATATTTCAAAGTCAGAAATGTAACATGCTTTTATCTTAAAAGATGGAGCTCTTCATCAAATTTGTATGACTGCTGAACTGCATTTGTTGAGTTTAACATAATTTTTTCTCAGTGTTCACCTTATTATAACATATGATGCTTTTGGCAGTGAAATTGTACTAAACTGCTTAAAAATTCATTCATCTTGCTCCTATTACCTATATCAGATCAAAGAACAGCAATAACTAACCAGATGTTGCTACATATATTCGTGTCTGTTTGTGAAGCTTTTTATTTTAGACCATTTTACAGAAACACTATCTAAAATAGTATGATGGTGAAATAGGTCAATGGGAAAAATACAGCATTTTATTTTTATTGCTAAGATATTTAAATAAATAACCTGTAAGCATGTCTGCTTTATAAATATGAAGTCTGTGCCTTAACAGCAAATTGTTTCTTACAATCATCCTCTTCAAAAAAAGCACATGAAAATTTATTCTCTGTAGCTACTTGTATACTCAGCTATAATATTAGGTTAGTGTTTAACAGCATATGTAGCTATGAAAGTGTTTCCAATTCCCATTTGAATGTGTTAAAGAAATCCAAAGGTTATGATACAGTGCCCTGGGCCTCAATGTGCTTTAAAAAGTAACAGTAGAAGGGTTTTAAATTTTACAGAGGAAATGATTCAGTAATAGCATTTTAGTTGTATTAAGTATACAGATTAAAATAAATTATGGATGTAGCAGTTTCAATAAAATGTAAAGTGTATGAATGTGTAATTAAACATACATGAATAGGAGGATACTTTACCTCCTTTGACTTTGCAATTTTACCAAAATTCAGGGGGATTCAGGGATTATTTCCATGAAGATGAAAAAATGATAATCAGATGTATCTGCTTTTGAATGAAACCCTGCCTATTTACAGAAATTCCAGACAAAACCCTGCTTCTGCCAACACAGCAGGAACAAAGCCAAGAAGCTGCTCCCCTCCATGTGGTTCTTAGGCTCCTTCCGGGCAGTGCCAAGGATGCTTTCCATGCCAGAAATGCCTGTACAGTATCATAGCTTTTCAGATTTGTTGCATTTTGGTTTCATATTTTTCCTGATGGCTTTGTGCCTCTGCCTCTAATAGAAACACACAGACATAATCTAATCAGTCCCCTGTCTCCATTAGTACGAAACATGAGGACATTTAATTACACCCCTCCTTAAGAATGAACTAGAAATCGTTCCAGGCAGAGCAAAACAATAGATTAGTATTCCATTGTAAATTATGCCACATTTTTTCCTCATATTTTTGGTGGTTTGAAATGAATCATACCCTGACATTTTGCTCTTTCTGGCTACTGCAGCCACATCTTCAGATCTGGAAGAAGAAAAGTCTTTACCATTGTCACCATTTTGCCAGAAAATCTCAACACTGAATCTTATTGTAGGAGGCTGGTTTTGTTATACCCTACTTTAATTGGGACCATGCTTGTTCTGTTGTCATCTGTGCTCTTTGGACTCCACCTGAAAGCTAAGCAACCCTCTGGAAGTGTCCTCCCAAGAAATGGAATATCAAACAACTTCTTTCCTAACCTGGCTCCCTCAGGTCAGTGCTTGAAATAAAGAGGAATGACTCCAGGTCGTTCAAGAAGATATCTGCAGCTGGGGACCATATATTCCTTACCTAAATCATATTTCAGGGATTCTGAAGATTCATCACTTTTTTGCTTGTCATTTTAAATTCCAAGGTAATAAATAGATATTGTTCTCTTTAGGCAAAACCTGGTTTTGCATTTAAATTTTCTTTCTTTCATTTTCAGCTCTTTAGTATTGGGCTGAGGATGGATTTTGGAAATGATGGAGCTTCAGATTAATCTTCAGTATTGTTTTTGCTGTAACAGCGTCATCTAGAACCACTTCTTGAGTCTACCCTGTCTGAAACCCATGGGATCTGTAATTAAGAGAAGATGGTGTGAAATGACTGTATAGAAGGTATCTCATGACCCAGAGGTACAATGTAACTCCTATGGCATGAGCTTTGTCATGTTTACTCTAGCAAGCAGGAGCTCTTCTTTTATACCCTCAAAAACCTGAAAGTACACGAGCATTTTTCCTATGAAAACACTTAGGCAACCTGAATAACTGGAACATTATATTTAAGGAATTTCCTAGGAATATTTATTTTCCCCATTATATCAAAGAATGGCTCAACTTAGAAAGATTCTGCAATGCAGAAGAATGTGGGAGGAATCTGAGTATGAAAAAAAAAATTCTCCACCAAAAAAGAATGGATAAATCAGAAGAGTTATAAAGGTTCTTCTTTTTTGTGTTTGTTTTGTTTTTTTTTCTTTTTCTTTTTCTTTTTTTCTTTTCAGGTGGTAATTACTTGTCAAAACTGAAACTTTTACAAATGTATGGCAAAATGTAAGCCATGATGCATTTTCCTCTCAAAATTTTCTGGAGTTATTTCAGCAATATTTTAAAGAAGACAAAAAATAATCTGTTTTAAGATTTAAAAGGTAGTTTTGTTCTGTGTGATGGAGTAAAAAAATGGTCAAAACTGAAATGTTTAGAAACCAAGGTAATATTTTAACTGCTTTGAGCTCAGTTCTCCTTGGGGGCTTTGGCCTCTATAAATGTATTTAATTTTTGGTTTTCATTCCTTTTTACAGTAATTATTTTCTAGTGTCTTGAAAATTTTCATTGATATTCAGCCTGGAGAAGACTCTGGGGAGACCTTATAGCAGCCTTCCTGTGCCTAAAGGGTACAAGAAAACTGGAAAGGATTTTTTACAAGGGCATGTAGAGATAGGAAAAGGGGTAGTAGCTTTAAAATGAAAGAAGGCAGATTTAGGTTAAATATAAGGAAGAAATTCTTCACCTTGGGGGTGGCAAGGCACTGAGCATGGTTTGTCAGAGAAGTTGGTGATGACTGGAAGTATTCAGGGCCAGGTTGAATGAAGCTTTGGGAAGCCTGGTCTAGTGGGAGGTGTCCCTGCCCATGGCAGGGAACAAGATGATCTTTAAGGTCCCTTCCAACCCAAACCATTCTATGATTCTATGATTCATCAGTTGTAAACCTATTTCACACTTTCATCTGCTGATCAACTCAATTGTTGTTAATCTTTGGAAATTAGTGATTGTGTTATGTATCTGAACTGTAGTATGCATGCCAGAGATAGTCAACTAATCCTATGAAGCTACAAAAGGGAAAATCATCAGAAAATATTAAAATTAAACCAATGTTATTTTTTAATTAGAAAAAGTTGTGCTTTACTTTAACCTGGTCTGATTCTCTATTTTATTGCATATGTGCTAAATGTTGTTGCCAGATAAAAAAGATGCTTGTAGTAAAGCTGATCTTTTGCTTCTGAGAGGGATGTTGGTCTCTCTTTAACCTAGCTTCTATTTGCTAAACACAAACATACTGGTAAATCTGAAATATTTGTAGGTACAAAGAATATTTAAACCTGTTCTTTTTTTCTTACTCTATTAATTTATATTCCAATGTTAATCTATATCAATCACTATTCAAATCACTTTTGAAATTTATGTGTGCAGTCCTGTTTCAAAAACCAAGCTCTGTTAATGGTTGCAGAAACATTCCCTCTTTTTGCCTTGAAATATATCTCAGAAATTAAAATGCCAAAATTGTGCTAAGTGCACCTTCTACCACTTCCTTCCATTGTGAGTCACTTTTGAGTAGTTCGTTGCAGAAATATAACTTTCAGTAGATGGAAATACCAATGCCATGTTACATAAATTAAAAATATTTCAAAATTTCTTCAAATCTGAATAGACTTGCTGGCTTCCCATGCATTTACTGACAGAATTTATGTTTTCCTGTAAAGCACATTGGAGTAATCAAGGAAGAGCTCTAAAAATATTGGATATTTTTCATCCAAAACTATGTAAAGGAAGTAGTAGTATCACACAATTAACAAGTCTTAAATCATGAGGCAGCAATATAAAAGTTTCCAGTTATATCATGGAACTAATAATAGACAATATCTCTATATTTACCTTACTGTAGTAAAAATGTTTCATCTGAATTTTATTCTGATTAATTTTATCTATTTTTCTAAAGTATTCCTCATGGGTAGTTTTACTCTGTCAACAAAAAAATTTTTTTTTTGAAGAGAAGATTATTGACTGAAACATACAGTGGAAAATTATTTATAACCGTTTATTCTAGAAATGTGGAGAATGTTGTGTTGCAAATAAAAAAAAATAATGGAAGTAAAGTAACCATGTAATTATGAATATTCATTTGATCTAGACAAACTATATTCCTGTAAAATATTTCTTACTAAATTTAGCATGTTTTCATATATTTTCCTTTCTTCTAAACATAATTTTATTTTCCTAATTTTCAAATGTATCTTTTTAATGAATTAAAGAGGAAAAATATTAGGCAATAAAAGCCTAGAAGTCTAGTTGTCCATTGTCCATACACGCTTAAGTGCATATGCCTGAATAGTGTTTTCAACATCAGCAGAATGACTGACATTATTTTATAAAACATGTTAACTGGTAATATTTTAAATTATTCATAGATTTAAGTATTTTCAGGACTGGGCCATGATCTGTTCAGTGCCATAAGTCTCTAGATACTTAGTCTTTTTTGTTCTTTGATTTTGCCATGTAATGTCCGCAAGTAAAGCTCCCACGTTTCTTTAGCATATTCTGACACATAGTTGTAGCGGAATGTCTCTCTGCATTTTTCATCTTGTAATTCATATTAAATTGCACTGAATAATGCAAACATATAGAGTTCTGAGGCAAACTGACTAAAAGTCTATTAAAATCTGAACTGACTGATGTAATCAAAATTTGCTTGCTAAATCTGATTCACTCCCAAAGCTATTTATACGTTTGTTAATGTCTCACTTTGTGTTACACTAGATAAGTCACTTTGCATTACAGTTGTGTAGTGGAACATGTCATAAATGGCATAAGCAGGTGTGACATAGTGGAAAGTAGTGACTGGGACATGATATTCTAAAAAGTTACCCTAAACCACTATGCAAGAAAATTCATACTGCTTTTTCTTCCCCCCAGTACCTGTATATATGTAATGCAAAATAATTATGGAATCTATTTAAAATTAATGAACCCCTCCTTTTGATATACTAATATGCAGATCATCAGATACAAGCAGTGTTTTGGGCCTGGATTACGTGGTGAAAGCCATAAAAATGTCAGTGCCTGTATGATGTATTAGTCCTTATACATTTACTGCTGTATATCTCCTAGTAAATGGATTGGCTCTTACATTGATATCACTTATTTTGCATCACAGGCTGGAAGACATGTAGCTGTATAAACCCTCATATACTGGTGTAACAGGTTTTCTCCTTACATTTATCAATACTCTTAAAGCAACACAATTCCCTAGTAAAGACAAATTTTATTTGAATATGATCTCTTATATATATGTAACATGACAATGAAGACGTCATAGATTTCTCTGCATGATCAGTTGCATTGTTACAGGGCTGTATATGAATTTACATTTACTTTTATTGTAATGTCATTAATGAAAATTGATTAGTGTAAAAACAATTCTGAAACTCATGGTATGGCCTGAAACAATGCCATTCGCCATGGTAATGGTACTGGGGCCCCTCAAAGCCAGCAGGAAGATGCCTACGTGAAGTACACAACTCTGTAGTCCTTGGCTACTTGGAGTTCTTCCTTAGCTTGCCAAGGGCAGAACACCACAACTATGTGCCTGTGTCCTTTATGAACAGGGCAGCTTTCACTTGCAAAACAAAATGAGGTTATTAGGTAAAGAATATCCTGATTTTAGCAAATTACTTTCATACAACCTTTACGTAGATAACATTCAGAATAGAGGCCTCCATTTTTCCAAGATATTTTTAAATGAAAGGGGTTTTGTAGCTGTATAAAGTGCATTTGTATTGCTTTAAGGTATTTTCTTACTGAATGGGACCACAGAAGAATTTTTCATAGGGAGTTGTGCACTGTTTTGTGACACACTGTTGGTGTTCATATCTTAAAACTGAATACCTAAATTTTGTCTATGTTACAATAGAAAAACAACTGTTTAATGTGGAAGGTATTCATTACCAATCACAGACTGAGACCTAGCAGGAATTATTTTTAGCATAGTTGATACTAGATATGTAATTGGATCAATGGTAAATACAATGTGATTGAAAAATGTGAGGAAAAAAAAAAAGAAAGAAAAAAAAAAGGCTTTACAGCAAATCAGTAAAATAAACACCTAGCTACTGTTATCTCATTACACAGATTATTGCAATCAGTTCAGAATAAGAGTAACACCTTCCTGTGGCTTAACTGTGGAAGAATTTACGTGTTTTTTCAAAAGGTCTAAGTAGGAAGTATTTGAGCACAAATCATTTTGGTACAATAAAATTTTTAATATCCAGTTGCTAAGGTATCTGATAATTTGTTTTTGTTTTCTTTAAGAAGTGTTAGAACAACAGGATATGCTAATTAGCCATAGGATTAATAGTTGCTTACAGTGATGTCACATGACAATCCAATACTCGTCTTTGTACCACATTTTCTCTCAATAAACATTTTAGCCCTCTGGAGTGAAAGAAAGGAAGGAAAAGGGAGAGAGAAAAGATATGTTGCTGCCTGGAAGAGTCAGTGAGTATAGATAAAACAACATTAAACAGGCTACATGAAATATGCACTGCTTTTCTGCAGATAAAAAAGCTGCTATATTTATCAGTGTACTCTTGTGTTTTAAAATTTCTTAGTTAAGTCAGTGCTCATAAAAGGTGCAAGACTGACAGCAGAAGAATATGAAGTTCTTTGTCTGTCTCCTGGAAAAGTACTGAGTAGGCAGCAAAGTCCTGGCTCTCTTTTCCTTTAAAATTATTTGTCATTTTTGTCACTGTTGAATTTACTGCGTGATTTACCTTTGATTGACAATAATTCAAGGAGTGTATGCCTCTCTGCACTGTATTACCATTATATATCAAATATGTATGGAAGGCAATATTAAAAGAGAAAAAGTGTCTGGTTTCTGTAGCTACTCCATGTCCACCAACACTGGGCTGTAAAAAGAACCTGATGTTCTGGGGTGTGCAAGTGCAAATCTGTTCTCTCTCCCACGTGCAGGAAGAGGATGCTGCCACTCGAGTGTGATACAGGGCCATACACGAGGTCCCTTGGGCTTGTATCAGTGGAGAGGCTGCATGGCAGGCAGGCTGCTGCAGGTCTGGAGATCCAGCAGAACACTTCCCAAGGTGGAGTGGAATGCTGGAGAAAGTACAGTAACTAGAGCTGCCATTCAGTCCTTGGGCTCTATCCAGATACTCCCTC
This sequence comes from Anser cygnoides, assembly GCF_040182565.1. NCBI lineage: Eukaryota > Metazoa > Chordata > Aves > Anseriformes > Anatidae > Anser > Anser cygnoides. The sequence goes on along the minus strand of NC_089873.1, from coordinate 11,917,427 downwards.
TGGGTGTTACTGCACCCACAGTTTTGCCATGTGGATGTTTTTCTCCAAGAAAATGGGCTGAAACTGCAAATGTATCCCACAAAGCAGGAGAAAGACAACTGTCCCCGTTGCCTATGCCAAAAGCTTAATAGGCATCTTAAGTGTTTCTATGATAGATGCTGATCTCCCACCAGCTGGTGCATAGAGTGCAGTGTGTGCCAGATGGGCTGGGTGCAGCAGTTATCCCAGCATATATCTTTCTTATCCACTTCATGGTATTTTGTTCCAACTGCCAACATTTCTGGAGTAGAGGATTCATCTGCCAGTATTCCTGCTCCTCTCTGTCGTGTGAAGAAAAGATTCACATTCTTGTTGATACACAATTTGACACTCTAGAAGCACACTCTGGTGATGCCCAAAAGGTTAAAAGTGACTGTGAGGCGATAGGGAGCCTTTGTTTCACAACTGTAGAGAACAATGCCAATTTCAGGAAATTGGGAGTCAAAAGCATGGGGCTGTGGATTAGCCAATGCCAAAAGTAATGGGCTCCAGATGTCAAGCAAACCCTATAGATACTTAGAGGGAAGCAGATGGCAAATTTCAATACATTCTGAATTATGAGGAATGTGCTTTTTTTTTTTTTTTTTTTTTTTTTTTTTAATGCACTGCTAAAATCTGGAGTGAAAAATTGCAAAAGCAAATAAATCATCTGCCTGGATTGTCTGTCACCAAAGCAGGAGGAATGATTTGGCTGCACACTGAAGCGGTGCGGTAGTTGTTGCAAACCTGTTGGTACTTTTTAAAGAGTTCAAAATGGACCGCATGAATTAAAAGTTCAGCTAAGCTTGAATGAAATCCCAAGATGTAAACTAAACTTTGACAGATTTTTTTTTTTTTTTTGCCTGAGGGACTCTTCAACTTCAACATCCCAATTGCTCCCGCAGCCTCTGACACTGCTCCATCTGCTCCATCTGTTGTTGTCCAGTTAACACTGAGGGAGGTTAAAGCTGTGCTCTAGCCTGCTAAAAGTGCTTTTCTAACCTGTTTATAAGGCCATTCATAGAGCTACATAGAGCAGAATGGTCTTTCTGTATTATAAGCAACAGAATTTTATTTTTTTTGAGTAGTTGTCTCCTGAACCTCTCTGCCTGTCAGATAGCTCATGAAGATCACAGACAAGGTCTGAAAGCACAAAGCCCTCTCTTGTTACTGGTAGAAATATTAGCTGAGGTGGTGACCACATTTTCTTTTTAGTTAGGAGCTAAAGCTCTCTCGTTCTTCAACATAACTAAGCCACCCTCTGGAACTATGGGCTTATTTCTTGGGAGAGAGACATGGGTAGGAAAAGAGTCACTCTGGTTTCTTGAGACTTCAATGAAATCATTTATCAATAAAGATATACAGGAAAAAATCTACATGGTTCATTCAGATTTGGACTCAAGACAGTAATTCAGACTCAGGGCTGAATTTACTTGCGGGCAGAATTAAGGCAGTAAATTCCTGCTCCTTACTGAATGGTGTTGGGTATAATCAAATGACAGGGGATGCCTGCAGGGGATGCAGGACTGCTGCCTGTCACTGACTCCCTTCTGCAGGACTTATCTCCCTAGGATACTTTAGCCTGTGAGGAGATTGCTTAGTCAGCAGTATCACTTCCACCTGCTAGCTTTAATTTCAGCTGCCAAAGGAAAATAGCAATAACAAGAAGAAGAAGAATAGTTTTTGACTCCCGTATATGTCCAAAGCTGCTTATTAAGGGTCTGAAGGAAGTGAAGGAATGAGTGAGTAAGAAAAGTTCACTGAAGAGTGATTTTTTAAGCCAAATTTTGATCTTAAACCAAAGTCACTGGCTTACTTCCCTTTTATCCTGCAGAAAGATGTACTTGAATCTCTTTTTAATGCCATTGCATCAGTTTAACTCCATAAAGGAAAACTGCTGTTCTTTACTTCAGATTAACATGGGTGTGACTCCAAGTGAATTGGAAAATATAAAATATGTGAGAGGGATTTTTTTCTTTTATGCAGAATTTTACCTTGAGGAAATTTAAAAAGTGACTGAAGGTTTGTGCAAAGATGCATTCAAGACTTCTACATGAGTTTGCAGTCTTGGGAGTAGGTAGCTGAGAGGGAGGAATCACAGCTGTGAGTACAAATTAAGATTAACTTCATGAACCCAAAGTTTTAAGTGAGGTTAGAATCAGTCCTTTTAGCTCGGAAGCACAGACGAGGATTTTGCTAAATTTTTGATCAAACCATATAGACTTGACACCTGAATAAGAATTCACATATGCCACCTAACTCTTCAGGAGGAAGCACAGATATGTGATAAAACCAGAGTTACATGCAGTATTACAGGCTGCTAAATGCATTCCCTAACTCTGGAGGAGTTTAGTTCAGTAGGAAAAGGCTTTGCATTCCAAGTAAATGAGATCCTGCAGCTCTGTAAGGAATTAATTTAATTGAAAAGTCACATTCTTTGCCTCTCGTGTAAATAAATCATAGCACTTGAATTTGGTCATGGCCTTTGTCCAGCCTGAGGCCTACATCAGTCCAAGGTAATGCTCTGAAGGTTAGAAATAACATAGTGGAGGCAGCCCTCACATGAATACGTTCTGTAACACTGTAGGTAAAATACATGCAGGGATATATCGAGCTGAATATTAACTTCATGCTTAGCTGACTTGGATTGAAATCCACATGTGTTTGTGGATGCTTGAATCATGAAATAGTTCATCGTTATATATGATCTATATTTGACATGATATCAAATGATCGAATGATATATGAAATGAAGCCATCTGTGAAGTTGATGGAAGTCATAGCAGATTGCTATGCCCAAATATTTAAAAGCAGGTAAAGTGACCCAAAAGAACTGAACCATGTGTATTAAGAGCATATTAATACAGTAAATAAAAATGCAGTGGTAATGCTGTATTCGACTGGGAGCAAATTGTCAGTAGGACATAGCAAGCTAGATCAGGACAAACCAACCTTCTTAGCTAATCTAAAAATATGTTAAGATAATGCTCATTATTTCCTATTGAATTGCATTTTAAAATGCAGTCAGTTACAAAAAATGTTACCTGCTCCCAGTGAAGGTAAGGATAGTGTTTCTGTTGTCCTCAGTATTTTCTTACTCAGTTAAAAGCAACAACAACAATTGCCTGTAACTCTTCCATGGCTTAGCAAAATAAGGACTACTGTCTTAAAATTATTGCTCTATGAATAGAACTTATTGCAAAACGAGAGGGAAAGGGGAGGGGAGGGGAGGGAGGGGAGGGAGGGGAGGGGAAGGGGAAGGGGAAGGGGAAGGGATTACCTTACAGTTTAAAATAAGCAGCAAAGTAAGGAGTAGAATAGATTCTTTTTATCATTGTTTGAAAACATAGAATAAGATATCTAAAATCCCACATAAATTCTCCTTTATCATTACAGCTGTTTTGCTGTTTGCTGTGTAGATGTGCCCTTGGCGATACCATGGGGAAATACATGATTTTGCCATATCTCCAGTCCCCAAATATTCTTAATAAATTAGGGGAAATTGTTAATGAAGTTACACTTTGAAGCTTCTGTAATAAATTTGTAAGAGGGATTTAGTTAATCAATGGTTTCAGACTAATTTATATGTTGGAAAATGTCATGCTTTCCATAGTTATATAAACCTACAGCTACATATTTACTTAAATGTTTTACATAAGAAAGTATTTATAGAAGTTTATGTTACTTCTCCCAAGAGCACAATCCTATCAAATCTTCATTCGTTTCCCTTAACTTTCTAAAATTTAGGTATGCAGTCTAAATCAGTGCTCTAATCTTCCTTTACAGCTTACATCTGCAGTCCTGATTCGAACAAGTTACTCCACCAGCATTTTAGATGACCTGCTCACAATGACACCTAACTTTCACACCATCCCCAGTAACTAGTGGAATGGCAAAATGCTGTTTGGTTGAAGAGTGGGAAGCCTTCTGCTATATGCTGACAGCAGTCAAAGGGAACTAGTTCAAACAGCAAACATTCCTCTTGAACCTAAGAAACACAAATGGGATCAGAAATTACATCCCTATGGTATTCTCAGTAAGCAGTATTTCATCATTCATAAGCACTGACTCTGTGTGTGAACGAGCAAGATCTTTATTATGGAAATGAAGAAACCTACATGAATGATAACTAAAATATACTCCATGGTAACTTTGTCAGCAATTCCTTTCCATTCTGATGATCATGTAACAGGCAAATACCCTTAACCATGTAATTTATTTCTTTTTAGGGCATGTCTACACTACCAAATAATTTACCTCCTGAGTTCACTGCAGGCTGGATCCTGTGCCCTTACTGCCTGCATTGCATATATGTTAGTTTACTTTTGGGATTTCTTTTATAGTGAACCAGCTGAGCCCCTGAGACAAAATTTGTGTGCAGTCCATGCCAGGACAGTGTCCACCCCACACTTACAGGGCTGCACCTCCACCTGCTCAGGTTATTAAAAATCCAGTTAAGTGACCTGCAGCACAACTCAGTGCACATTTGAATTAAATTTCACTGAAAAAGAATCTCACAGGAAAAAAACAAAATCATTACAACAAGGTTACTACCTAGGCAAAGCTACCCCAGAGCCTACTTAAAAGGGGCTGGCCCTGATCAGCAAAAACATTTTCCATTCTGCATCAGGGCAGTGGATAACTCCTTGGATTGGATTAATTTAGCAGCTGGGATGCAACCTGAGCATATAAAGCCCTGAACCTCAGTTGTGAGTAGTGCATACCCTCACATGAGGTGCAGGCAGGCAGACCTGTCTTCAACTCTTCACACTGTGCTGCTCAGTGGTATCACTTGTATTTTTTCACTACATAAAAAAATGCAGAATTCAGCAAGCAATGCTGCTCACTTGCATTAAAATCTCACATTGGTGGCCAGGATCTTCCATAGATGTAAATCAATAGTATACAGTACTTTTAGATAAGGAAGTACTGCTTCTCAAAAGCAAAAACAATTCTTTTTTTTTTTTTTCTTATATAAGTTGCACTGCTTCATCAGTTCTGAATCTCTCTCTCTGTGATAATTCCCAAAGTGTCTTGGAGATGACTGGGATGAAGACTTCTCAAAATAAGCTCTTTCTGGAAGACTTTCAAAGTCTCTCACCCATACTGGTATGTGCTAGAAAGCAACTACTGTCTGGAGTTCAAACTAAGAGGAGCTATGGAGAAGAAAAAACTATGATGAAACAGGTGTGTTGTTGTTGTTGTAGTTTGTTTGTTTGTTTTAACTGAAAAAATGCTGTTTCATAAACACTAGAAGGTTAAGTTCAAAGACATTTTTAACAGTTTCAAACAGCGTTTTTCTTTATTTTTGTTTTGATTCTATTTTTATTTTGCTTTCTTTTCAAATTGCATTTTTGTTCCATTGAAATTTCACTTTTTTTCTTTTAAAATTAGATTTAAATGGTATCATTGTATGTTATATTTACAGTGACAACATGAACCACCTTGACTCCAACAAAATAAAGCATTTTGATGAATTGTAGAATTTTCTAAAATGAAAAGTCTTCAGATTTTTCTTCCCCATAAATTTAGAAACGGAAGTACTCCACTGGGTTTTAGGAGAAATATGAAAATGTCAGAGTTTTTCATTGGAAGGAAGATTGTTTACAATGATCTTAATAGGCAGACAAAGCAGGTTGATATCTGTCCACCCACTGGTGGGAGTCCATCTCCTTGCAGACAGCAATCCATCCTGGCCTTAGGCAGATGGGATTTGAGTTACCCTGCTGAAATTGGGGTTGTCCAATACACCAGTGTCCCAGTGCACCTTCTTGTCACTCACAGTACCCAGAAGGAGGTTTAATGCAATGTAATGAAGGGATACAGAAACTTCTTTGGCAACTATTGAGACTGGGAGGGCTGAAGGGAGCTGAGGTTCATATTTAACAAGAAGATTCGGCCATAGGAATAGGAAGCATTTTAGGAACATAGTCAAAAGATTTATATGTCATAGAGCTTTTGGAGGAAGTTCATCTCTGTGGTATAGGTAATGCTCAGATTTGTCCCCTAAGTCTTAGAAACCATATAGTCTGAGCACAAAAAGGGGTAGGCACAGGGAAGTACTTTGGGGATGGGAGTTTGAGGCCCAGATTGATGAAGATCATGTAGGAGGTTTCCTTGCAGTAAAAGGAGCTGTCACAGTTTATCTCCGAAGAAGCTGAGGGGAGCAGACAGCCTTATGGCCTGCAGCACCATGGCATGGAACAACCCTCACTGCCACAGGTAGGTGAGCACCTTCTGAGCACAAGGGCTGTCCCTGGGCTCAAGGACAGTCTAACTGCAGGGCATTAAATCTGATGTATAGACCGATGAGGAATGCTGTCCTACAACTTCTCTTAACCAGTTTTAGCCAGAGAAGGTATTTCTCAGTTTCTGTGCCAATGCATTACATTTTGCTAGTACGGGTAGGAAAATGCCAGCTTGGCTCCACCCTAGAGGAGGCGGCATTTCAGACAAGTGGTCCTTGTGGCATACTAAGCCTGATGTCTTGTAAAGTACTCTGGAATCCCTCCAGGGGAGAAAGTGGATATTTAAATGTAAATTGGTTATTATTTCTCCCATCTTCACTGCTGTATCTCATGCAAGCCTTTAGAAACAAAAATAATTTCATAAATCTTGATTAAAATAACGTCTAAGCTTCTTCTAAAATGTTTCTCCTGCTAGTTGGTCACTTTAAACAAGGATTAAAAAAAAATCCACCTTCAAAATAAAATGCTCTCTTTTCACAGTTCTTATAGTCCCTGCCTGAAAGGGGCCTACTAATCTTAAAATAAAGCACATTGGGGATCCATAAAACTTCAAGGTATGTAATATATTTCAGAAATACTGTTCATAAGCTCTGGTGTGTTTTTTTTTGAAAAGCAATATTTGTAAGCACAAGATCCTCCTGTCCATGCACATCACTCCTATCTCCCTCTGGCACTTGCAGCAAAATTCAAGGGAAGACTCCAAAAACCTGAGCAAAGGCCAAGCATCAGCCTAGGACTGAACTCTGCCATGAGTTCAGTAGCACAGAAATACTGCAGTTCCTTTTGCTTCTCTTCCTGCAGCTCAGTGGTACAAGCTATGTCATGTATTTTAAGACTACCAGCAGAAGGAAGTTTTGTCTTTTGTTTTTGGTGAAAATTCCTAACAAAACACAGCAACAACTCTGTAGGTACAAGTCATTGCTGTGCTGTAAAAGTACGCAGACTATAAAGAAGACTGTTATTTTTTGTCTGGTGGTTATATTATAGGAAGAGGCTGGTAAACTGAAAACATTTCATTCCAAGGCTGGTCCATAGAAATGCTCGTTCTCTGTGTAGTGAGGGTTTCCCTGTGCTTTGAGGTCTGCAGTAAAGACCCTCTGTAAGTATGAAACCACTGCTACTGTGTTCATTTCTAAATAAACCTCCTGAGAATTTCTTCCCCATTTGATAAACTGCTGGGGAATGCACTAAAGAGGTTCAGGAAGAGGCCAGTCCTCTTGGCTTCCATGCTAAGGTTTTATTCTCTACTGCTTTTGGTCCTTTGAAAGGCATCGCATTGTGGCATGGCCTGAGGAAGGTTCAGCCTTGATTCTTGCTGATCCTCTGTGTGAACCTGCATGGCTGGAAACTGACGCTGAGAAAGTTTTGCTTTCATGGGGAAGTTTCTTAGAGGTGATCAGAGAGTAGTGAGCTCTAGCTGGAGCCGTCAAACCACATTTTTGACTTCTGCAGCAAGGACACTGGTGAGCATGGGACTATTAGCCACCAAAGGATACAGCCTCATAGTAGCAGTACCTCTCTGTACAGACTCCATCGCAGTCAGAGCTGCTGGTTGCTTCCATAATGTGGCAGTGTGTGCGGTCTCTAAATGCAGAACATCAAGCAGCAATTAGCAAAGTATTTTGTGTACTTAAAGATGCAATCCTTTCTCTATTAAATTGCAGGACTCCTACTGAATCCCAGCACTGAGCTTTGAATAGTGATGGAAATAACCATTACAGGAAAAGTAGTCATTTATTCCTGGAAGTTTAATCAGCTCAGGCATAATTACGGTATGTCTGCTGTTACTAGATTATTTGCTAACACACATGTGCGTGCACACAGTCTGATAAAATACGCACATGCTGACATTTCTCTGAGATGTTGACAGGCAGTACGTGCAGGCTGAGGCACGAGGTGTGCTCCTCTCCTAAATTTATTATTCTAACTCTCTGCATTACTACCAAGGGCCGGGAATACAGTAGGTCAAAACCAAAGGTCGCTGAGCCCTGTGGCTGCTCTGATATAAAATGTTTTAAATGCCTCCTTGCAGAAACAAAAGGAAATTCCTGCAGCAGTGCTGAACTGACCACTGTGTATCATTCTGTGCATTAAAAATGCTGATTTACTTCAAGCCCTTGGTTGTGCTATTTGATGAATTTTATTCCTGTATAAATCATCCTAAAGCTATTGCTCTGTGGCTAATTTGCAGTTAGTAGGCAGATTACTTTTTATGATTTACTCTAAGATATAGATTTTTATTAGCAGATGCCAAAGGACAGCTGGTGTGGGTTTTTTGTTTTTGTTTTGTTTTGATTTGTTTTCTGTTGTTTTCTTGTTTGTTTGTTGTTTTTTTTTTCACTTTAAACAAATACTGAAACAATTCAACACTGAAATTTAATCAAAACACAATTCCACCACGAAAACATTTCTAATGTTATATCAAGCTTATATTCTTCAGTTACTGTATTATATGCTATAAATAAACAACTACGTACAGATCAGCAATTGTATTTGTAGGAGCCGTTAGATATTCTATATTTGATTCTGAATGTCTGTGAAATAATCCCTTGCAGTATACATTAGGCTTATTTGTAGTAACCATTCCCTGCAACTCATTTCTGAATAGCACCTCCTCTTAGGAGCTCAAGTATGCCAATTTAGGCTCAACAAAATGCTAAGGGAGTGACTAGAAAACTGCAAGCCTCTCATCAATCTGCAGTACTTACTTTCCCACTGAAACCATGTTCCAGTTTCTGCATATGCTCATAACTTAAAGTAGTGCCAGAAAATAGTAAAATACTACAAGTCCAGTGATAAATATATCCCCAGGTGTGTTCAGATCATCTGAACATTTCTGTTTACAAAGCAGTCAGCAGCATTGTTTAATAAAATATAAATCAGTGTTGCCTTTCCCCTTGATAAATGTAAAAAGACAAAGTGTGTTGTGTAGGATCACCATAATCACAAGTTTATTACTTATGGAAAATTAGTGCTTCACTTATGCTTGGCACTGATCCTTTTTCAAGGTGATAAAGGATAAAGCTACTTAAGGGATTGATCTAGTAGACAGAAAATCAGCTCTTGCCTGCATGCCAGAAAAGTTCAGTTAGAAAAAAAAAATAAATAAATAAATAAATCTGCATATCCTTGTCGGAGGCAATGATTCAGAATTAAAGCTGCATAAATAATAGAGGATTCATTGTGGGATAAATCAGAATGTTTTGCTTGATTTCAGAAGGAAGGATAAAATTGGTTCATTTATGGGTTAGTTAACCTTTTTCCTAAACCTTTTTTTCTGTAGTTGCCGTCAATTTAAAATTAAAAAATATTGTTTAAAAAAAGTTAGCCATTTCATTTCATAAACATAAAAAGGCATTTCCTCCATGAAAATTCATTTTAGCATTTTTCATTTCCCATCATTTAAATAGAACCTTTCTACTGAAGTACTCAAAATAACATCTCTGCTGAATGCATTATTTAGAGGAGAAAAAATAGTCATCTACTCTTTTTGATTCATTGCTGGTAAAAAGCTAACACTAGAAGAGAAGCTAAGGAGATCACAGTGTTTTTTTTGTTTGTTTGCTTGCTTGTTTGTTTTTCTAATACTCAGCTTTTATAGATCTGTGCCTATCCTGACCCACAGGGGCATGACCTTATCACTGTCACAAGTCATTTCCATGGAGGACCATCGTTAATTGTCACTGGCAGTGCTGGACTGATTTTCAAATGGCAAATCACAGAATCACAGAATTGAAGGGGTTGGAAGGGACCTTGAAAGATCATCGGTCCAACCCCCCTGACAAAGCACGTTCCTTAGAGCAGGCTGCCCAGGTAGGCATCCAGATGGGCCTTGAATATCTCCAGAGAAGGAGACTCCACAACCTCCCTGGGCAGCCTGTGCCAGTGCTCCGTCACCCTCACTGAGAAGAAGTTCTTTCGCATGTTGGTGTGGAACTTCCTGTGCTCTATCTTGTGGCCATTACCCCTTGTCCTGTCCCCACAAACCATTGAAAAGAGGTTGGCCATATCCCTCTGTCTCCCACCCTCAGGTATTTATACACATTGATGAGATCCCCTCTCAGTCTTCTTTTCTCAAGGCTGAACAGACACAGGTCTCTCAGCCTTTCCTCATAGGGAAGATGCTCCAGGCCCTGCATCATCTTTGTGGCCCTCCGCTGGACTCTTTCCAGGAGATCCCTGTCTTTTTTGTACTGGGGAGCCCAGAACTGGACACAGTACTCCAGGTGAGGCCTGACCAGGGCAGAGTAGAGGGGGAGGATCACCTCCCTTGACCTGCTGGCCACGCTCCTTTTAATGCACGCCAGGATCCCACTGGCCCTCTTGGCCACAAGGGCACACTGCTGTGTGCAAATGCGAGGGCAAATGCAGGCAGCTCATCTGGGCACTAAAGAGTGGCTGATAACTTGGGTCAGAGGCCCAATATTTTAAGCACTTCTGACTAAATTTAACTATGAGAATACAAGAATTGTCCCCAGTCATAATTACCTTAGGTCTTTTCTAGCTGTAGAACAAGGTTGAATCACTCTCATTTATAACCATGCAATCCGACTGCTTTCCAGAGTGATAGTTTATACAGCTGTGGCAGAAAACAAAACAAAATAAAACAACAAAAGTGGTGTCAGAGAAGCCTAATTTTTCCTGAGACTGTTTTTTGTACTTTGCCAAGTACACCTTTATTTGCAAAATGTTAATAATCCATGTTCATCATTAGTGCTTTTCACAAGCTAATGAATTATGCTTTGACACATCCTGATAACTGTCCCACACATCATCTTTACTCTTTATATCCCATTACTCCTAATTACTGTTTTGTGCAGCTTGCTAAATAAATACTTAACATCATCGCAATTTTATTAGCCAATTAATTTTACACATTACTACCAACACATTTTTTTTAACTCAAACTATGTATGTTTTGAGCTTATAGCCTTTCTGTTATAATTTAAGCTTTCATCTGCTAGAGCAATGTTACTGCTTTACTCTGAATACTCTAATTTTGACACAGTTTTCTGCTAATGATGAGTGCAAGTGTGGCACTATGGATGTGAAGATACTAGAATCACCAAGGGAAAGCATATCAGCATGTTGCTTTTTGATGTCTTGGTTTAGAATCAATAATTTCTGTGTGTCCTGGTAGCAATGCAAGCTCTCTGCCTGATGTGCTGCTGAATTTGGGCTTTTCCTATCCATGTTACACTGGGGCCATCGAAGGCCCCACACTTTCTCTTTGAATGCTTTTCCCCAGAGTGAGAAGCCCGACAAACACGGCAGGGGAACATCTTTGTTGTTTCTGTGTCTGTGCTCTGAGTGCATTTCTGGTGCTTGCATATCAAGCCACTGCATGGGCATTTGCACTACAAAGAGCAACGAAAAGGTTAAGATAATGGACACATCATTCAACATCACATATCATGTTCTCTGCTATCCTCCTTTGGACTTTGGGCTCAACTAATAAAATTCAATCAAAGCCAAATTTGATACCTTCATTTATACATGAACTTGGACAATAAAATGAGTGTGAAGCTGGATTTTTAAAGCTCAGCTTATGAAACTGAAAACAGCTGAGTTTTCTAATACAAAAAAGTTAACATTGGTTCATGCCCTGTGCAACAGAGGAAAAAAAAATCATTTTTTTTCCAGACCAATTAAGTTCCTAAGACACTCTTAAAAATTGCTTAATATAGAATAACATTAACATTTCATTTATTGAATATTTATCACGATATACATATTTACACTAATAAAGTTTAATAGTTCTAAATAACTACAGAACAATTATTTGTACAGCTGGTAAGTAGAGATACTCCAATAACCCGGGCCTTCTTTTGTGAAGGAGCAAGCTATGGGGCTGAGTGGATTATTTTTTCCACAGCAGAGACACATTGTAAAAAGTGCAGTTTATTGCTGCAAGAAATCTTGTTGACCAAACGTAGAATGCAGGTTTCATTAAAGCCAGAAATGAAAGGCCTAACAGCAGGCCCTGGGTAGCATCCTCTGTGAATTGGTATTGATTCTGGATACCCCATAACCATCTACATCTCAGGATAGCCTGTAATGTACAAGTCGCATTTAGTTACTGGGATCTAAATCTGTTCTGCAAGTAAATTAACTGAGAGCTAGTGGACTGGTTTATCAATTAATTCTCACTTGAAAAGTACAGGCATCAGTGCTGCAGACACTTTTGGATAAGTCCGTGGCACAGGGCCAGCTCAAGGTGTTTTGTTGGTCCCTGTGGACAGGGAGATTGAGGGGAGCCACGAGGAAGGGGAGCAGATGCAGCATTTGGAGGAGGAGATCATGGGCCCCAAGGAGATCAGCTTTCTCTAGCCAACAGAGCTTTGCCATTTTTCCAGTGGAGCTGTGGACCCTGAAGGGCAAAACCCACAACAGTTTGCTTTTCACAGTTACTTATTGTCACCCCCTTAGTAATTGTTCATAGGTGCAGCTGACAGCTCAAAGCAAGCTGGCTTGGAGTGGGGCTCAAGGTGCAGCTGCACAGGAGGTGGGTATCATCTGCTGAGATGCTGAAGTTCCTCAGGACAGCCCTCACTGGGCCTCCACCTCTCTGTCCTCCCATTTCACACTCGCAGGGTGTGCCAGGGGTGAGTTGACTCCCACAGGTCTGGTTTCTCAAGGCCAGGCCTAGGGGATACTGCTGTCAGCAGAGGAAAACCAAATTACAGGCTTGATAAGTGGGCAAAGTCAAGTCCTTGGTTTCCAAAGACACTTGGCTGAGGAAGGAGGCTGCAGCTCTTTTCCATGCTGTGCAGAGCGTGCATATGCAGAAGATGGAGGAGTTAATTCTTAGCTCCTGAGAACAATTCCATTGTCTGCTACCTCCAAGTCCTTCCCAGAGGCTGCAGCAGTACAGTGCTAAGACAAAAATCACAGAGAAGGGAGGACTAGCTCCAATAAGCATAGGTCATTTCAAGTGGTGGGACCATATTCAGTTTATGCCTACATGAAGGTTTTCTGAAAGGTTACTGTGATGAAATGAGAATTACTATGTTTGTTTCTATAATATTTGCAAAAGTATCCCACTGTTTTCTGTTTTATTGACCTGCCATTTCCAGTATTCAATGCAAATCTAGAATAATTGTTGCATTAATAGAAACTGAGTTCGCAATAGTATGATATATTCACTGAATTTCTGCTTAGTAATTAATTGATGTCTTTTTGTAACAGACTTTATCTATTTTAATATCCTCAGCTGTTATCTATCATAGGCTTACATATTTCTTTAATGTGAGACAATTTGAACGTGCCAGTCAGATGTTCTGTATTTGCATGGGCTATGTCAATTCTTAAAATAATACGGCCAGCATTCCCCATGGTGTGATGATAGTTGTCTGTATCTTTGACACAAAATTAGTAATGCAGCTATGTATTTAAACAAGTTCAGAGGTCCAATAATATCTTCATATTCAGAATAAGAACAAAGCTCCCACTAGGATTTTGAGTAACGATGACTAGGTGTCTGATTGATATATTAATTAATTATGCAAGTCTGGCCGTGGTATATCTAATTAACAGCTTGTCATTTAACGTCTTAAAATCTAATTCTTTGTACTTTATTCAGTCAGTGCAAAAATTTAGAGAGAATATTCTGCATGAATGGTCAAGCATAATAGCAAGAACTATCTTCCAGTTAAAAAGTCTGTAACTAACTGAATTTGACAGATAACAATCAAGCAGTGGTAGCTCTTTTCTAGAGTTGGTTTTTTTTTTTTTTTTTGCCTTTGTGGTCTTTGGACATGTTCAATTTACATTAAATCCATGCAAGTAATAAACTACCAGGTGGAATACATTATGGGAGGAAAAAAAGAAAAAAAAAATATGAAAAGAAAAGAAATAGTTAATCAAATGTTGCATTCTGAGGCTAAACAAAATTACAGATATGCATCTGTGTGCCTCTAAAAGTATGGCTATAAGGAGATATTGCAAAACATTAAAAATTATACATTAGACCACAGTTATTATTCCATTTTATCTTTCCACTCAAGCTCTGAGTTTTAGACAGAAACACAGAAGAGATGAGTGTATCTGAGCCTTGCTTATGTTGCTGGTCACTGCTTCTAGCGCTCCTTTGAAAGAGAGGCAGAGTGGCCACAGTGATGAAAAGACAGCAGGGACAGCAGCAACTGAAAAGACCACAGAAAGAAGGGTATGTCCTTGTATCATCTGGCTGATGTCCTACACACTGAACCATTGTCATGCACGGATACACTTGGCTGAAGTGGCACTGGCTGAAGTCTAAGATTAATTCCAAAGTTGAGAAAATATTAAAGTTTTAAATTTGTGGGTTTTTTTTTCCTTTTTTTTCAAAACTCTGATTTCTTTTCAAAATGTTTGTTTGCTTTTAAGGATAAATATATACTATTTTATGACCCTAAAATTATATAGAACCTTAAGAAAAAGAATGGTATCAACATAAACTATTCATTTTCTCCTCAGGTTGAGCTGCTGAAGTATAAAATCCATTATTTTCAGAGATCTAGTACTAAAATGGGACACGGGGAAAAGCAAATAGAATATTTCTTGAGTTCCCTTTGTGTCTGAAATGTCTTGAAAGTCAGGTACTGCAAGTAAATGAAGCATGTCTCTTACAACGTCTCTGCATCTTTCTGCCAGAGTGCTTGATAAAGCACCAATAAACATAATTGCCTTTGCATATCACAGATACAAAGAGCAAAAAATATGTGCCCAAGTATGGCTCCCATTTCCCACTGAGTTACTTATGCATCCTTCGTCATTCTGTGTGTGATCTAGTCAGGAGCCGTATCTTGGAATTCACAGCGAGTCTCATCTCAGTACTGAACATTTATGGGATTTATTGCCATTTTTATAGATATGGTAAATAAATATAAAATTGAAAAAGTGCCATAAAATATAAAACTCATCAGCAGATGCTGATTAAGGAGAATTATTACATAAGCTTTATATATTTTCCATTTAAAATTTAGCTTCGCTGTTTTTTTAGGAAATGCTCGATATGGGCAAGGTATGACACAGCATACATATAATGGAAGATTGGAGAGTGGGATGATAGAAGAAATAAATGGCCAAGTAGATTGTTTCTTTGGAGTGATCCTACCTCACCAGCTCTGAAGACTGCATCTGCAATGTGCTGCAGATCCCCCCAAGGGGCAGTATCAATATCCACTCATATTGCCCCTGTCCAGTGTTAGATCTAAAAGAAAGCAGATGGCAAAAAGAGTACATGAGATACCAGGTTTTGGAAACAAATTCTTTGAAAGACCTTTATATCAGACCATCATTGATGAGACACAAAGAATCAAGTGGAATATTGCACGAGATGATTTGGTTTGACCTACTGTGCTGCAAATAGCACTTGTATTATGGTGAGACTTTGTGGCCAGACTCATTGGCTACTCTCACTTTCATCAGATAAGAAATTAAACTTCGATTAACTTTACTTTGATTCCATATAACTGCTTTGCTGGATCATCCTCCAGCATGTCAGGAGCTAAAAGGTACAGCATGTCCTCAAACAGTGTGAGAGAGCACAGAGACACTCAGAAGGCAGAATGGAAAGATGCTTTTGAACACGTCAGGCTTTGTGGCCCATGCCAAAGGGACTTGGGTGAATCCTACTAGCCCATAGATATATTTTGCACTTGTGTTTACACACTGCAAAATCTTATTGCAAATACCATCCCTCAAAGATGAACAGTTCAGGAAAGAGATTTTGCTGCCTGGACTGTTTTATTTTCAGTGCTGATCCCCCGGTTTGTGCCTTCATCTGCTAAAAACAGAGGAACTGAGGCAGGATTATCAGTGAATCAAAATGAGAAGCAGGATCTGGGGACAGAACATTCGTACAACAAATTCTGATTCCGTGAGCTTTGGCTTGCTGAGCTGAGACACTGCAGAACGTGCGCTGCCTTTGCACTCAACTGCAAACCGGTTAATGACTGCATAGCCAGAAAGAGTGTATTTCTGCAGCTGAAACTGTAAGCTACGGCCGTTACATGCAGTGGTTTTGCTGCATTAGGAGTTACACACTCAGCTATAAATATACTCTAATTGCTAATGGGCGGAAGCGTTAAATACACTGCAAGTTCATTTCCTGCAGAACTGATTAATTGCCACATGCATTTTTATACTTACAGGGTTAAATTTTGCTGTGTTAAAATTACACAGCTCCAAAGTGATTGGCTTTCTTGTAAGACAGAGCAATTTGGCTGCAGCAGAGGGTAACATAACCGGCAGCACTCTACTGCAGCACTGCCTCAACTGCAGTATTTCTCGGTTACCGGTCAGTATAAATCTACAGCTGAGGACTTGATCCAAAGCCATGTTTCTGTCACTGATTCCAATAGACACTGACTCAGGACCTAAAAAAGAAATCTGTGGTGAAAAACTAAACAGCAGAGCACATGTCCTACACAATACAGCTGACGATTCCTATGCTCAGCAGCTGATAATGTAGGGCTGCAATATTGATTTGTGTTACTGTATTTTATAGGTAGTATGTTACAAGATTAATTTTGTGCTACTCAGCATCTGCTTTCTCCTTGGGAAGTTTTGTAAAGAATTCTGCTGACTATATAGAATCGACTTTTTTTTTTTTTTTTCCCGCAAACCAGCAAAACAGATCCTTTATACTCTGCCCTTCCAAAGTATAGCATGACAGATACTGTTAAGATGATTATACTACATACTTATATGTACTTCTGTGCTCACAGACTAACACCTACAGTCTTATTCATATAGGTCAGCATCCTGGTTCAGGCTTTCTTCTTTCACTTACTTCCAGCCAACATCATTGTGATAGATTATTATTCTGCTAGGATAGGCTTTGGCTCCTTTTCAAAAAAAAAAAAAAAGATATAAATCTATACCCTTTTATAAATGAGTATTATTTTTTTCTTGCATTTACCTATGCTTTTAAATGGAAAATAACAGGCTATGGGTAGCATGGGTGGAGATTCATTTACGTAAATAAATATATAAATAGTTCAATAAATAAAAAAATGTGTGATATTACATGAATAAAATTTGCCCAGAGGGAATTTTTTGATTTAGTTGTCTATAAGGATCAATGCAGTGATACCTGGTAGTGATACCTAATATCACTGAATCAGTATGGGCAAGATTTTGGGTACCTCTGATTTGGCTGTGCCTCTCTTTGGGGGTCATTTAGAAGCAGGCGGTGTGTGATGGATGGCAGGCAATGCAATGGGTTCTTACACAGCTTAACTCCAGGCACTACAATGGGCAGGGATCACTTCAAAGAAAGACAGAAGTACATTGCATCGTTTCAAAGCCTGTCATAAATTCTTTTCCTTTTCATCAAAGGGAAGGAGCTATGACCCCATTTGTTTCTGGACAGAGCAGTTTTGTACCAGCTTTGAGTGAAACTGTGCTTCGATGCACTGTGAGGTTCTGCAAGCTTTTGTTCCTGTGCTATGCAGCAGGACATAAAACTCATCCTCTTCAGCTTAGTCATTGAACTAAAAGCAACAGAGATGTGAATAGTACACGCTCAGTGAAAATGAGAAGTGAGGAAATGAAAGCATGGATGCTCCTTGAAGTTCAACCTAGGTTTTATCTCAGAGGCTGGGGCAATCTCTGATGCTTTCCAACCAAACTTGAACACGTTTCCCGTGAAGGCACTTATACAAGTATTTCCTGTAACTTCCTTTGAAACTGATGTTTTTTTTTATGACAGCAAAAGCCTTGCTATTTTTCTTTATGGAGAGTCACATAGGTAGGGCTGAGAGAGGGGCAGAATTATGGTGCCAGGGGTTACAAAGGCTAAGCAGACCATCTTTGAATATAAACCTTCACGCCTGAGGTTTCTGCAGGAGAAGGATACTGATTTCAGCCCTGCAAAGGTCTGTTCCTTTTAGTTTGTAAAGTGCCCAAGAGCTAGGACTGGATTACAAATTTTAAGGTGAATTTTCTTTAGGAATCTGGAAACATGCAGTTTCTAATCCAGAGAAAACAGAGTAACTGCTCTTCTCCTTCAAGAACCTGTGTCCTTCTCATAGCATATGCTGCACACCATGGCACAGGGGACAATTCAATAAAGTTAGTAGTGTGTGAACGGAATTGTCAGGGCCCTTATCTCAAATGACCAAAATGTACACATAAGTAATCCTTCAACCCTAGACATTGTAAATAAAAGAGGTCAAGAAGCCTTGGCAAAAGATCTGTGGCAATGTGCTATGATCTGGGTAAAGGCTGCTGTAAATCATTTTGTCCGACAATCGCTCACAAGCAGAAACGGTTTAAGATCACTAAGACAAGAGTAACCTTGGGAAAACAGCCCGCAAACAACTGTGGTAAGTCTTGGGAGAGGAGTACGATATGTTTATTACCAAACCATAAATGAACATGAACACAGTACTGCAGAGATAAATAGATCATAAATCTGCTTCTACCCTCAGCTAACAAAGACCTTAGTGCCTACCAAAGCTAGATCCACTGCAACTGGTGATTTCTCCCTCAGAGATAGTCTCTCTCTATGTTGCTATTCCGTGAGCTCAATAACTCGAGGAAAAACAGTTCATTTCTGTTTTTCTGAGTTTTCTCAGTATTATCTTCCTGTAGCCACCTAAATTTCAAAATCATGAAGGTAAATAGATTCATGCTATACATCCTTGGATGTCTAAAAGTTCATGTCTGAACTAGCCTCAGACAGGCCCTTCTAGAGGGCAATTCACCTGACAAATGTAGCTGAATTGACCTTGTTCTCAGTGAATAATTTGAATATAAATCGGGCTTTATTCCGGATCAACATTTCTAAATTAAGGTGTCTGTAGTGTGGGTGTCTACATGTGAACTAGCCATGTAACACCCAATTCTGGTGCTTAAAAGTGAACTCAATAGATCTAGTGGAGCCATAAGAGAATTTCAGATCACCCCAAAATAGAGTTCTCTTGGTCAGACAGCAGCAGATACTAATGTTTAGGCAACTTTTGTTGTGGTGGTTGTTGTCTCCCTTAATGTAGATAACTGACTTCATACAAGCATAAACTGAATCCAATATCCAACTGCTTGTGCTAGGGCAAATAAACCCTACCTGCTGTATACTTGTTTTCTTCTGTCTGTGGCAACTATAGGCCTTATATTGTGACAAATCTATGTGCTTTTTGTGGTGTTAACCCCTTTTTCTGCATATTTTCCATTCTTAAAATTGTTGAAGCCTTTCAGCTGTCATCGAGAGGACCCCATTGAATTTTCCTGTGTGGGAGAGCAGGGTTACTGCATTCTTTACTGTCATTTATCATCAACCGAGTGATATGCATTGCTCTTAATTTCAAATTTTTATAAACTTATCTAGAAGGCTTATAGTTATTGCAGGCTCTGTTAGAGACCATCTAAAAGGAAAATGATCTTCCCTAATCCATGCTGAGTCATGTTTATCATTCATTCCATGTACAAATCTCCCGCAGATATGTAGGGAACAAATATGCAGTATGTAACAGAAGATAACTTTGAATATGTAATTTCAAAAAGTTAAAACAGCAGGATTCTTGAACTAACATGAAAGATGATTTGCTACCAGAAGAAAAGAAAAATGAAACACATGGTGATGGAACACACTTTTTATTATTGGGGGTTTTCTGCAAACATGTTTGTCTGATAGTTTCCAGATCTATTCTGGGTCAGGACTCTTAATGGGCTTATCATTAGAGAAACAGTCTGAAAAGAAAGAGTGTTCTATTAAGTGTAGTGAATTACCTTCTTCCACTCACATTAGCAGCATCAACCTTGTATCAGGATGAACTAGTAAACTTCAATGGAATTGTAGAGGAGATGAAATCCAGGGCAGCAGCCAGACCTACAAAGAGATCAATGGAATGACTACCATGGGTTTCAGCACTTTTGGAGAAGACTTTATTATGCTCCTTGATTTCTACCATAATATGTTCAGAAGACTATATATCAGCATTCAGTATGGCCTGTAATCTCATAATAAAATTGGAGAGCAGGTTGCTGAAGACTGGATCTCCTGGTAAATATTATCTTTGCCTTCTGAAAGATAATTCTCAATTACATCCTCAATTACTTGCAATTATGAAGTCCATAGTCATGAAGTCAGATGCTGAAATGCTTGTTTTGTATTCTGGTAAAGTCATCTTTAACTTCAGGAAGTCCGAGAATACCTTTGATCTTAACTATGGGTTTGTTTCCTTTTATATCAATGCTAGCAGTTAATAATGAGACAGGTATTAATTATATTTTAAATTACTAGGTTTGACGTACAGAGGTGGGACAAACTGGTACTTACGCCAAACATCGCTGGCAATTATATGTAACCTTGTTTTAACCCTAATTCCATCCACTATAAAATGTAGCATGAGTGTGGAGAGAGTAAATCATTTATGGATAGAAGAAAGGTTCATTTATCTTTGTAGAGTTACTGCAAAAGAACCTCCTCTGAACAAAAAGTTATTATTGCAATGAAAAGTGGATTTAGGGGCACTCATGAAAGAAGCTTTGCAAAAAATAGTTGCAGTTTCTTTTCAAGATACTGATTTTTATATACCTTCATTTATAAATGTTCATTATTTTTGATGCAAATGTTTTTTTCTGTTTGTTTATTTTTTTAAATAAATATTAATTTATTTCAGCAAGGAAGGTGATACCTCATACAGAAGGTAGCATGCAGTAGGTGGGAGTATGACAGTGTAGACAGGGCATTCCTCCAGGAGTCAGACAGATCATGTGTAAGCATTTTGGGATGAAGGGGTGATTCCCTGACATTTTATAACACATATTTGTTGTGTTTCCTTTTTTTAATTATTATTATCAGTTATTAATTTTCAGGTTTCTTTTTTCTTCTCTTCTTGATAATCCTTTTCTTTATATCCATCAGGGCTGGGTTGCACCAGAGATTTGGCTACCTGTTTCAATATCAGTGCCTACACACTGTGTCCCTGCTTTGAGCTGCAGAAAAGAATAATATTTAAAGAGTGCTTAAGACTGTATTTGGGTCTGTGTAGCTATGGGGAACACTTCTAGCAGTCCACAGACACTGGGATTCATGTGGGTAACAGTCACTGCCCAAACAAATTACTCTGCCTGGCTAACAGGTTAGCATTCAGCAAGATGGTGAGTTAACTAGATGGTTGGTGACATTGGGCAGAGCAGCAAAAATATAACTGGCTAAGCTGGGGTCTGCCAGGGAGCCAACATTGTACACACGGGATCTTCCCTGCCCTGAGCCTGTGTCTGGAATGTGCTGAGTGAGCAGGTTTTGTTGCTTCTGTGCAGTGGGTTTGTTGTCCCTGCTTGCACTTATTAGCCTGGCTAATTTATGTGTTTTCACCTGTTGGTTCCTTGTTATTCAGATTTGTTTGTTAATTGTAAGGATTTGTGTTTCAGACATATTGCAATAAAAGAAAAGCTGTCTGGTGGAACACAGCAGCTGTTTAGCAGCTCATACCAGCAGTACGCAACCAGTGATGATGCGGAGTGAAGAACAACTCTCTGCTTGAAAACTTGGAAGAACAGAATAAAAATAAGCTGCTTGAGGCTGTAGAAATCCCAGTTCTCTGAAAACTATTGTAGGTCCTCTAAGGGTCCTTCAATGAGCCATGGATTTACAGAGATAAAAGCCAGTACCTCCTAGAAATCTGTTCCAGAACTGAGCCCGTGCCCCAGCATGGTGCAGGGGCTCCAGAGTCACAGATCACAAAAATAAAATTAACAAGGTTTTTCTCCTGAGGGCCCTCATTTGAGCATAGCAGGATCCTGCTTAGCTTGTGGAAATCTGTCAAGATCAGAGTTTGCAATGGTTTACTTTAATTTCCTCTGCACTTGGTATAATCGCTGAAATAACTGAGCTAGCTACAATTATTGGCCATGCAATTTCATGCATCTGTGAAAATTTATTAAAGTACAAATCCTTGCATTTGCTCTAATTCGTGCTAATGAAAGAGCTTGGCACATTTGCTAGTAAGTCTTATGAAGAAGAAGATTCAGAGGGAATTCAGGGGGAATCACTGTAATGATTTCAAATTAGAATAATAAATTTGACTTTATCACATTAAAATTAATAAAACTGTTGTTAGTGATTTGACTTTCAACTACTCTGCCTCTAATGTGGAATATAAAGATGGATTTTTTTTCAAGAAGTTTCTGGCAATCCACAGTTGGGACTTTTGATCAAAGCAAAGCTATAGATTTATGTCTTGACATATTTCTTACTAGGAAATTTGACTCTGAAGGAATTATTAGAAACTGTAGGGAAGTGTGGATAATAGAAATGCAAAGGCTATCTAGATGCTGAATGATAACAAAGTTTAATGAACATTTGGTTTGCAATTTAACTTATGATCTGATCTTATCATACAAAGTTATAGTTTTCCTCCAGTATTTTTCCTTCAGTGTAATCAAATAAATAAATTAAATAAATAAATAAAGGTGTCTCCTGTACTAGTGGAATAGATGTATTATTTTTATTTTTCATACCTAAATAACATGCTTGCCTGAAATGCAAGCATGCTGTTCCCAAGTTGGTTGAAACTGGTCTACAAGGAACACGAACTCCATTCTTAGCCATGGACACTCATCTGTTGTGTTGTACTTCATTGTAGTGAAAATTGCTTGAAAGCAAAAGCCTTCAGATGTGCTTTTTCCTTGTGTCTCGACAATCATAATAAATTTCCACATGAATGAGGACAGAAGAATCTGAGAAGTACAAAACACATCAGCTGTCTGCTGAAATTCAGATGCATCGTATCCTCCTGCAGCAGATGGCACAAATAGCTCAGCAGAGGCAGAAATTTCAAGCACTGCAGAAACGGCCATTGAGGGCTCTAGACTACAACATGTCTGTCCATGGGGCTGTTAACTCTGGCTTGGAGTTGTAAACCACCACCACCAACAACAACAAAAATGTTGTAGATAACAGTGCAAAAAAGATTCTGATTGCAATCACAAGCCAAGCGGAACAGTCTTACTTTGGTACAAGATGGGAAGGTACCTACATTCTAGGAAAAACTAGAATGACTAGCTATGGGATTGCTTTTAGGAAATAGGCTGAAGAAGCTAAAAAAAACTGAGAAGGACTACTACTGCTACTGCTCCTGGTTTTACTTCTCTCTCTTCTCCTTCCTATTAACCTCCAAATGTTCTCTTCCCCTGCCTTTTTACCATCTCACTTTAGACGCCTCTTTTTCCTGATTCCGGGGAGAACAACCTGGATTTTGCCGCTGATGTAAGCGAGGGGGGCCCACATCGGGAAGGGGCAGAAACTGCAGAGCTCTGCAAAGCCATGAGGGTGTTCAGGGGGGAGGGGAAGCAGGAAGGATGAAGAGGGAAGATAGGTAGAAAAGAGTAGAAAAGGTCTGGTAGTGTGTAAAATCGGGCCGGTCAGTACCCTTGTCTGGCCTAGACCTGCACTTGATCACCACAGTCCGTCTTATCTTCTTATTTCTCTCATTAAATCTTGTCTCTTAACTCTCTCTCTCTGTATATTCATATTCTCTTACTCGTGTGTATGTGTGCTGAAGGGCTACGTGCCAGCTCCTGGGGAGACCTGTGTGCCAGTGAGTGAAGTTTGCTGCCAACTCCCTGAGACAGGCTGGGGGAGTGGGCACTCCTGGCCTGTGGTGCTGGCTGCTGGAGCGAGTGGGGTCCTGGCATCAGCTGCAGCAGTGAGTGGGGTCTTCTACTCCCAGTCATGGGGCAGGAGCAGTGTGTGTCCCTGAGGAAGCCTATGGGGGGGACTGGCATGGCTGAGGAGGGCACGAGCTCCACACCATGGTCTGGAGTGGAGCCACGGGGTCACAGCCTTTGTGCCTGGTGCCAGTTGCTGAGGGGCTGAACGTCTGTATCTTCCTTAAACTTCTGTGTGTGTTAGGGGGTGTTTTGGTAGCAAACTTCAAGCTGGGCCAGAGAGCAAGTAGGCGACTTGTGAAGCAGGTTGAGGCCCTGGGGTGTGGGCAGGGGTGCTGGGCAGACAGAGGAGCTGTGCAAGTACTTGAGGGATCCACAAATGTGTTCTTGTGAACCTGGAGAGGGCTGGAGTGCTGAGTGCTGAGCTCCTAAGCTACATAAGCAGCTGTCTCATCTCTTGTTATCTCTTCAGCTAATTTTGTTCTCACCAGAGAACTTCTCTGCTGTTCTCACATTATCACCTCAGTTATCACATTAAAAGAGTGAACTCTGGAATGGCTTCACTCATCAGCAAGGGACTGAGCTGAGATAGATAGATTTTGATCTGCTTGAAATTATTCTTAACCAGTCAGCATATATATATTTCATAAAATGATCATGAGTAGGGAGTGGTTTAGTGCTAGAGCTGTGGAAAGGAAAGCCACTCAGACCGAGATCTGCTTCTCAGATCTTTGCCTCACGTACAGATTAAACTACACACATTTCTTTCATTTACTATATATTAGAGATAC
Organism: Anser cygnoides; assembly: GCF_040182565.1. NCBI lineage: Eukaryota > Metazoa > Chordata > Aves > Anseriformes > Anatidae > Anser > Anser cygnoides. The sequence goes on along the minus strand of NC_089873.1, from coordinate 11,892,769 downwards.
ATATTTCAGTGAGAGGAACGGAGGAGGGAAAGCACTTTTGCAAGAAAACAGAATCCCTCCTGTTTTTGTTTTTGTTTTTGTTTGGTGAGATTTATGAGACAAAGGGCTCCTCTGGAGGTTTTTGCATTTTATTTATTTGTTTATTTATTTTCACAGAAGCCAGCATAGACTTGCTATCCAATATCTACCACAGTTTAGAACACTGTTGTTTTTCACTCCAAGTCCCTGACAATCTGGATCCAGCAGCTAAGTAACAATTAACAGAATTTGTGGTTTGCTAATGCAAGACAGAGATGGACTACAAGATGACTCTCTCTGCTTTGCTTTTGCCATTCCATTTTTAGTTACTTCCTCTGTCTTCCTTATCAAGCAGCAAAGTACAGCATGACTCTCTTAGCACATAACACAGTCATGGCAGTAAAAATATTATGGTATCACATGCTATATATGCATCATTTGTAACCAGAAAGTTAGAAAAAGTATTCTAGCTTTAATAGACACTTTATCAAAGCTTTCTGAGACTCAGAATGAGAAACAAAAAAAAAAAAAAAAAAAAGGTACTTGTTCTGAAGAGATATAGGTCCTACTTGTAGAGTTGTAGAGCAACAAAAGAATATCTTCATGGCTGTGAATTTTTTATTTTAAATGTCAGATTGGCCTGATCCTCATTCATGCTGTGACTTAGATTGGAGTAAACTGGAGGAGAAAATCTGACGTTTGCAGAAGACAAGGGTTCATTCTCATCTACCCTATGTACTACTTACATATCTGCTTGGCAGATTAAAATTAGAATAATTCCCTGGGGAGAAGGATTAGTGAGCAGAGACGGAAGTGGCTAAGGTACATGATAAATAGATTTGTCACCTAACCGCACTTTATGACTTACATATTATTTCTTAGCTGTAGCTAGAGTGCTGCAAATTACTTTGTTACTAACGAAACAAATATCTATGTCTTTTCAACACCAATCTGTCTCCTGCTTTATATTCTCAACGTGGTGATACTGTTGAAAATAATAGGCACAATCTGATTGGAATATAAGGTTGAAGTGTACTTTAATTGTTTAATAGATCTGTTTTGAAAAACTGGGCTGATAATTGCATCTCAACAACCTCTTACAACAAAATGGATAGGGATAGACTGTCCATAGTTCATAGCAAACTTCGAATAAATTTATTATGCCCTGTAAATACAGGTCACTATGGCCATGTCAAAAGTATTGACTTCTTATTGTGGTTCACTCCCAGTGAGAAAGAAAGAGAGAGTGGAAAAGGAAATCTTCCCACCTAGCACTTCTCTTGGGGTACTCCTGGTACATTTTATGTGATAACTTTGACCTCCTGGCAGAAGAATGTGATGAAGGTTGAATATGATGAAAGCGATTGTCCCATTCTTCTGGGCCTGGAGACACACAATAAGCCTCATTGTCCACAGTCCAGCAGCACAAGGCTTTCAAATCAGCCCCGTATTAGTGCCCATTGGACAGAACAGATTGCATGCATTTTTTATGGATGTGTAAGGTGAACTCCAACAGGAAAAGCAAACTTTCTCAGCCCCGGCTTTTCAGGAGCTTCAGCCCTAATGATGTTGTTGCTATAATTGTGTCTCACCCCATTTGATGTTTTCAAGACTGAGCAATGATCACTTACAGTATCGACAAGTAAATGTGTTTATGAAAATCAAATCAATACATGACTTAGTCATCCAATTTCACATATTTCATTTGTAAATTGTTCACTGTAGATTTTGTTTATGTTTTTATAAAATCCCTCAGCTTTATAGAAAATCAATTCTCTGTCATCTAAATGTTGTCTTATAGCTCAGCATGGCCTCAATTTATTTTTGTAGCACTCCCTATTAATAGGGATGTATATTAGAAATAGCTGTTATAAATGCTGCATTTTTTTTTTTTTTTTGCTAGAGAGATTCTTTGAGACGTTTGATGAAATTATAGTTAAAGTGAGTGCTCTAAATTGTAAATTTGTGTAATTTATGTGTCCAGGGTGACAGATTAATCATAGGTGCCTGTATAACATAAAATTCCAATTAAAATAAACAAAAATTAACTTGTCAAAGTTGTCATGTATGCAAGAAATTAGTTTGAGTAATCAAAGAAGACTTTAAGCCAACTTTTTCATGTTCTTTTTTGTTGTTGTTGGTGGTGGTGGTGGTGGTATAAATGCTTCTTGACTTGAGTAAATGGAATTAGTGGGCTACAGTTTACCATGAGTAGTCATGTATCTCAGAAGATACTGATGAAATCTGGTCTCTTATTTCAGAGATAAAAATGACTACTAGCCTTGCACGAAAATAATCTGAAAGAATGATCTGTAAAATTAAAAAACAGTTTTGTGGATTTCTAGCTAATGGGTTGTGCTATTAAAAACTCTAACAAAAGAGCAATACTACAAAAGAGTAATACTACAAGGCTGAGGAAGACCACGTTAAACAGTGGAACAGGTAATTGGGCAATTAGAGACACTGACAGGCTGCGAAGGCCATGTTAAACAGTGGAACATGTAATTGGGCTATTTGGAGTTTGTTGGAAATCAGTATTTATTGCTATTGAAAATCAATTATTAAAATGAACATTTATTTTGGAACATTGGACTTTATTTGACACGTTATAATCTTCACCTGATACTGACTTCCTATCTCTCGTTACTGAAATCAGAGAGATGCCACTCTGTCTCTTTTCCTGGACCTCCAATTATAATTTCCAATCGTTTTTATTATTTCCAACTGTCTAGAAGAGGGAAAGAGAGGTGTTGTTAATACAGAGAGAAAAGAGCGAATGGCTACCTTGGAATCAACTAAAAATATTTCTTTGTATGGGAACAATAGAGGAGAAGAAGCTGAAATATGGCCATTATCTTGGAGGAGAGAGATGGTCTAGGAAATATCATGGCTGCCAACTTGCATCAATTAAAACTGAATCCAACTAAATCAAGTTATAAAAAATACATTCTTAAAAAATAATAATTATAATTATAGTGTTATGTTAAAAAATAAGATAAAGTTGGGAATCTAAATATTTACTTCCAGTAAATTCTGGATTAAAAATAACACTATATACAATGCTACATAGGAGAGGAGGAGGAGAACCTGAATGTTGACCTTACTTGGATTTCTCATTTTTAAAATATAGAAAAAAAAAAAGGTAATTGACTCTCCCCTCATCAAATCATCCATAATTAAATGTATAGAAGTTAGAGAACGACAACAACAACAAAGTCAAAAAATAATGATACTGCTGTATTAGAAGTGCACGTCCATGCATCTAGTTATGAAAGAAAAGTGTTTTACAAATGGAAGTTTTCACACCGTAAAATGGGAACTTAAATTTGAATGAAGATAGAAATGGAACAAAGCAAGAACAGCTATGCTATCAAAGGTGATAAGGAAAGATGTCTTATGCTTTGGCAGACCCTGAGCATCTTGATAATTGGAGAGCAGTATCTTTGTAAAATCCTAACAAATGTCCAAAAGAGTTTTTAATCCAGACAAAAGATACTTAAAGACTGTACTTAAAACTCCATAGAAAAAGTACAAAATAAGGATATTGCCAATCAGTGTAAAATGGTTGACTAACACAATGATTAAATCTTAAAAGGTGAAGCAACGTTTTGATTAATCATGGCCATGAAGTAGGAAGGGCATCAAATGGGAATACTCTTGACAGCCCATAATAAGTCAACCAAGAGCTATATGCAGAGTAAATATATAAACTCTAATTCAAATGTAGGGCATATGAGTCAGGCATAGAAGTAGACCATCAAATAATATATAGAAATATGAAAACCAAAAGGAAAATGTATTCTAAAATACTTATGATGTTATTGAAAAGTTAAAGATAAAAATGATAACACGGGGGTAAGAGATGAGGCAGTTTACTAAGAAAGGGACAGCCTACAGTTTTTGCCTCAGTGACACTAACACTGATGGAATAAAGGTAGACCCAAATTGAAAGAAAAGTCTTGCACTGATGTTTGTACATGAAAAGTTCAACCAGCTCTTTCAAGAGCAGGAAGCCATTCAAGTAGAACATGACTGTAAATCACTGGAGGGCATTTCTTAAAAGCCACTGCAAACTGCTCCAAAATGCTTTCAGCCCATGCTCTGAGAGAGCGTCACTATTATTTTAGATGTATGCTGCAAGGAAAGGACTGCAATTACTGACAACTTATCCGGGGAGGAATTGTAGCATTAAAGGAAAGACAAGTGAATAAGAATAGGAAATTGTAACCCTTGCAGAAATATAAAAAACTGAGAACACTGTAACCATTGGGCAATGGGTTTTCATGTCTTTTTTAAGAAAAGGTCTGGAGAGAATCATATGAAACACAAATGTTTACAAATATTCGTAACAGTTTTCCCTCTGGCTATTTGGTCCTACAGAAAGAAACCCCAACTCATTCTGAAGTGTGCCAGAAAGCATGAAATGAGATAAGTATCCAACATCACATTGAACTGTACATTACAGTCAGACTGTAATGTCCAGATAATTGGAAAAAAATAAATAAAAAAATCTCTATTCCAAAATATGTCTGTCCCTGGAAAGCTTAGGCACCCTGTGTATCAGCAAGCAGCCCTGAAGATCTCTAAAATCTGGTGAGCAGATGTGATACATGTAGGAGAATGACAGGCAAGCCACAAAAGTGAAAATCAAAGTGTACAGCACTCTTCATAGACCTTGGAGCAAAGGGAAAATAGATCTAGTGATCACAAACCATTCGTTATTGTAGACTCATTTCTTGACTGCTTCAGTGATAGATAAAGCAATGAGCTGTTTAATTGCATTTTCTATCGCAAAAAGTGTAATTTCAGACAATGGTAACGAATGAAAATAAGAACATAAGAACCATTCAGGGTCAGACAGAAAGTCCATCTAACTCCTGCTCCTGTTGCCTCGAGGACCTGCTTAGGGAAGGCCAAAAGATCAGGGCAAGAAGTAAGGTAGTTCCCCAAAATGTCTCTTCACCTTAATATAGCTTAGGACTTCCTAACCCAGAAGTGCTTCTTTTATTTGTTAGTCTCCAAAGAATTTTTCTTTCCATGCATTTTTCTGTATAGCTAGAAGATTCAATAATTACCTTTAATTATACATCATGCCTGCTTGTATTTGAAGTGTATTATCTTTTCAATTCTCCATCTTATTTTCTTCTAAAAGCTCTTTCAGTCTTTCAGTGTTTTCAGTAGTTATTGTTGTTTGTTTCATGTGAAATTTCTGATGTGCACTCAAACCTTTCTTGCAATACAGTGCCACAGG